>NC_134355.1:680302855-680327855 GCF_048569485.1 Anomaloglossus baeobatrachus
GTAACTGCCATAATTGTCCTAATACCGATAAACAATGCCTAAATGTTACCACCATACTGTACCCAAGTGATATTGTCAAATATAACTCTGCTGTGCTGAAACTTTCTTTAATGCCTAATTATTGCCATAATATAGTAACCAAATAATACCGCCAAATTGTGCACTAAAAAATACAATACCATATGGTAACATCATCCATCAGAGTTCCTGAGATGCAGCTTTTTTTTTTTTTTTGGATTTGCGCACTTTATGTATCTTAACCAAGGGGGTGTGGCTCCCAGGATCCTCATGGGCGTGTCTTTAGGCTGCCTGTGAGCTTTGCACCATAAAAATTAGCACTGAACAAAGAGGTCCGGATCTCATCGAATCGTATGGGGAATGGGAAAAAAAGCGGATTACTCAGGGGCGCAGCGGGAATAAAGTGTCCACTGTTGACCCGGAGAGACGTCCCCCGAGGGGTCACAAATGTAAGGATTGGGGCAGTTTTTTTTTTCCCATCTGTTGATGAGGAAAATTCATCATTAAGCGGAATCATTGCTACAAATGTGTGGAGCGCGACATGTTGGCTTCTTGGTCTGAGCAGATCGTTCTAATTCAGAGCGGATTCTGCTGTTGAATGGCGCAGATGGCGAGGAGTTGTGCGTGAATTCTTGGCAGCGGCCGGCGGGATTGAGCGGCAGGAATCAATCATTCTGCCACTTATCAACACTCCACGTCCTGATACATTTTCCTGGATAAAACATTTAAAGGACCCGCGAATATAAAAAATCCATCTCCTTCCTGTACGATGCCTTGAAAGAAGGTGAATGTCTGCGCTGAGAAGGAGGTGCTGACAGCTGGGCCCGGGCTTTGCTATCAGGGAATGGAAACAATGAACGGAATAGATGGAAATTAACTTCCTTTATTTTTAAATTTTAAAAATTGCAACAAATTCAAAATGTTTTTTTTTGTTTTTTTTTATTCTATTAATTTAAATGTCTTATTATTTTTGCTGTAATGTTATGATTGTTAGCTCTTGTGCTCGGAGGCTCGTTATGACTGCATTCAGTAGGCTGCGGAGCGGCGCTCGCTGTTAGTCACTTGGGCTGAATCCTATTATCGGTGATTGTGAAGGGGATTGGGGATATCGAGCTTTAAATATCCGGTGACTCATTTATTTCAGGGTCTTATTTTCACCTCGAAGCGGCAGAAAGAAAACATTACAAGGTCCTCGTTATCGGAGAGAAGTCGTATTCTACACAACGGAGGATTGGAATCTGCCGCCTAATAACACCGAGCACCGCAAATCACTGAGAAATCACCAAATATGTGCAGAATAGTGAGTGCAGCTCTGGAGTATAATACAGGATCAGTAATGTAATGTATGTACACAGTGACTCCACCAGCAGAATAGTGAGTGCAGCTCTGGAGTATAATACAGGAGGTAACTCAGGATCAGTAATGTATGTACACAGTGACTGCACCAGCATAATAGTGAGTGCAGCTCTGGAGTATAATACAGGAGGTAACTCAGGATCAGTAATGTAATGTATGTACACAGTGACTGCACCAGCAGAATAGTGAGTGCAGCTCTGGAGTATAATACAGGAGGTAACTCAGGATCAGTAATGTAATGTATTTACACAGTGACTGCACCAGCAGAATAGTGAGTGCAGCTCTGGTGTATAATACAGGAGGTAACTCAAGTTCAGTAATGTAATGTATGTACACAGTGAGTGCACCAGCAGAATAGTGAGTGCAGCTCTGGAGTATAATACAGGAGGTAACTCAGGATCAGTAATGTAATGTATGTACACAGTGACTGCACCAGCAGAATAGTGAGTGCAGCTCTGGAGTATAATACAGGAGGTAACTCAGGATCAGTAATGTAATGTATGTACACAGTGACTGCACCAGCAGAATAGTGAGTGCAGCTCTGGAGTATAATACAGGAGGTAACTCAGGATCAGTAATGTAATGTATGTACACAGTGACTGCACCAGCAGAATAGTGAGTGCAGCTCTGGAGTATAATACAGGAGGTAACTCAGGATCAGTAATGTAATGTATGTACACAGTGACTGCACCAGCAGAATAGTGAGTGCAGCTCTGGAGGATAATACAGGAGGTAACTCAGGATCAGTAATGTAATGTATGTACACAGTGACTGCACCAGCAGAATAGTGAGTGCAGCTCTGGAGGATAATACAGGAGGTAACTCAGGATCAGTAATGTAATGTATGTACACAGTGACTGCACCAGCAGAATAGTGAGTGCAGCTCTGGAGTATAATACAGGAGGTAACTCAGGATCAGTAATGTAATGTATGTACACAGTGACTGCACCAGCAGAATAGTGAGTGCAGCTCTGGAGTATAATACAGGAGGTAACTCAGGATCAGTAATGTAATGTATGTACACAGTGGCTGCACCAGCAGAATAGTGAGTGCAGCTCTGGAGAATAATACAGGAGGTAACTCAGGATCAGTAATGTAATGTATATACACAGTGTCTACACCAGCAGAATAGTAAGTGCAGCTCTGGAGTATAATACAGGAGGTAACACAGGATCAGTAATGTAATGTATGTACACAGTGACTGCACCAGCAGAATAGTGAGTGCAGCTCTGGAGTATAATACAGGAGGTAACTCAGGATCAGTAATGTAATGTATGTACACAGTGGCTGCACCAGCAGAATAGTGAGTGCAGCTCTGGAGTATAATACAGGAGGTAACTCAGGATCAGTAATGTAATGTATGTACACAGTGGCTGCACCAGCAGAATAGTGAGTGCAGCTCTGGAGAATAATACAGGAGGTAACTCAGGATCAGTAATGTAATGTATGTACACCGTGACTGCACCAGCAGAATAGTGAGTGCAGCTCTGGAGGATAATACAGGAGGTAACTCAGGATCAGTAATGTAATGTATATACACAGTGTCTACACCAGCAGAATAGTAAGTGCAGCTCTGGAGTATAATACAGGAGGTAACACAGGATCAGTAATGTAATGTATGTACACAGTGACTGCACCAGCAGAATAGAGAGTGCAGCTCTGGAGTATAATACAGGAGGTAACTCAGGATCAGTAATGTAATGTATGTACACAGTGGCTGCACCAGCAGAATAGTGAGTGCAGCTCTGGAGTATAATACAGGAGGTAACTCAGGATCAGTAATGTAATGTATGTACACAGTGGCTGCACCAGCAGAATAGTGAGTGCAGCTCTGGAGAATAATACAGGAGGTAACTCAGGATCAGTAATGTAATGTATGTACACCGTGACTGCACCAGCAGAATAGTGAGTGCAGCTCTGGGTTTCCTTTTTGAATATCTGGTCATTATCTTGATGTCAGACAATCTTCTTAGTCCTGTGACAGAATCCCTGTCCCTATAGTGACATTGTGCAGCTTCAGTGATCACAAAGATAATAATTTTTTTTTAGATAAAGTAATATAAAATAAAGCTTCTTCCGGAGATTTTGGCCATCGGGCTCCTCAATTGCATTAATAGTTTTAATGCTAAAAAATTATCTAGATACATTGTAAGGACGGGGGGGGGGTTATGGCGTAGGATGGGGGGGTGATGGTGTAGGATGGGGGGGGTGATGGTGTAGGATAGGGGGGGGGTGATGGCGTAGGTAGGGGGGGGGGTGATGGTGTAGGATGGGGGGGGTGATGGTGTAGGATGGGGGGGTGATGGCGTAGGATGGGGGGGTGATGGTGTAGGTAGGGGGGGGTGATGGTGTAGAATGGGGGGGGTGATGGTGTAGGATGGGGGGGTGATGGTGTAGAATGGGGGGGGGTGATGGCGTAGGATGGGGGGGGTGATGGCGTAGGATGGGGGGTAATGGTGTAGGTAGGGGGGGTGATGGTGTAGGATGGGGGGGTGATGGTGTAGGATGGGGGGTGATGGTGTAGGATAGGGGGGGGTGATGGTGTAGGATAGGGGGGGGTGATGGCGTAGGTAGGGGGGGGTGATGGTGTAGGTAGGGGGGGGGTGATGGTGTAGGATGGGGGGGTGATGGTGTAGGATGGGGGGGGTGATGGTGTAGGTGGGGGGGGGTGATGGTGTAGGATGGGGGGGTGATGGTGTAGGATGGGGGGGGTGATGGTGTAGGTAGGGGGGGGGTGATGGTGTAGGATGGGGGGGTGATGGTGTAGGATGGGGGGGGTGATGGTGTAGGATGGGGGGGTGATGGTGTAGGATGGGGGGGGTGATGGTGTAGGATGGGGGGGGTGATGGTGTAGGATGGGGGGGTGATGGTGTAGGATAGGGGGGGGTGATGGTGTAGGATGGGGGGTGATGGTGTAGGATGGGGGGTGATGGTGTAGGATGGGGGGGTGATGGTGTAGGAGGGGGGGTGATGGCGTAGGATGGGGGGGGGTGATGGCGTAGGATGGGGGGGGTGATGGCGTAGGATGGGGGGGGTGATGGTGTAGGTAGGGGGGGGTGATGGTGTAGGATGGGGGGGGTGATGGTGTAGGATGGGGGGGGTGATGGTGTAGGATGGGGGGGGTGATGGTGTAGGATGGGGGGGGTGATGGTGTAGGATAGGGGGGGGTGATGGTGTAGGATAGGGGGGGGTGATGGTGTAGGATGGGGGGGGGTGATGGTGTAGGATGGGGGGTGATGGTGTAGGATAGGGGGAGGTGATGGTGTAGGATAGGGGGGGGTGATGGCGTAGGTAGGGGGGGGGGGGTGATGGCGTAGGATGGGGGGGTGATGGCGTAGGATGGGGGGGGTGATGGTGTAGGATGGGGGGGTGATGGTGTAGGATGGGGGATGATGTTATAGGACGGGGGGGGTGATGGCGTAGGATGGGGGGGTGATGGTGTAGGACGGGGGGGGGGGTGATGGTGTAGGATGGGGGGATGATGTTATAGGACGGGGGGGGTGATGGTGTAGGATGGGGGGGTGATGGTGTAGGACGGGGGGAGGTGTTCTCCACCTTTTATACATTTGGGAAATTCAAATACAGCCATTGGCTGAACCATGGAGAAGCCTGGCGGGAAGTGTTCACTTTCCCTGCAGCGCCCCAAGAGGCGGAATGAAACATTACACGGTTGTGATTGCAGTCAGTGAGATGTGGGTATAACACACAGGTGTTCGGGGGTCTCGGGGGAGTGTCGGGAGGTCTGCCCTGTAACTGGCGGAGGTGTGTGGTGTATCCGCACAGGGCTGGGGGTCCTCACCCTGCAGATCTGCCCATTAGTGACTACAGCAGCCGGGACCACCGCATTATAGCATGGTGGTCTTTGAGTAGCTTTGTAGTCTCTTGTGGCCCCTTCTCACGGAGCCGGGCGTCTCCTCCAGTGTTTGCCATGGCTGTGCCTATAGCCGGGACCCGGCCACTCTCTGCCCGTGTTCACATTGATGTCTGGTGACGCACGGTGAGGTGTAATATTGGAGAGTGCAGGTGCCGTCCTGATTCGGTACGCCTTGTCACGGTGCGATGGCTTTACGCTTTTTTGATCAAAATATTGTTTTCTAAGCCCCCTATGTTTATTCATATGCAGTATGCTTTTATGTACTTACAACAGGATATATGTCCGTATTATTTTCTTCTTTTGGTGTTTTATGTACTATGGCCGGTGTGAACATGCGCTTACAAGCTGCGTGCATACCAATGTGCTTACAAGCTGCGTGTATACCAATGTGCTTACAAGCTGCGTGTATACCAATGCGCTTACAAGCTGCGTGTATACCAATGGGCTTACAAGCTGCGTGTATACCAATGCGCTTACAAGCTGCGTGTATACCAATGCGCTTACAAGCTGCGTGTATACCAATGCACTTACAAAATGCGTGTATACCAATGGGCTTACAAGCTGCGTGTATACCAATGGGCTTACAAGCTGCGTGTATACCAATGGGCTTACAAGCTGCGTGTATACCAATGCGCTTACAAGCTGCGTGTATACCAATGCACTTACAAACTGCGTGTATACCAATGCACTTACAAACTGCGTGTATACCAATGCGCTTACAAGCTGCGTGTATACCAATGCGCTTACAAGCTGCGTGTATACCAATGCGCTTACAAGCTGCGTGTATACCAATGCGCTTACAAGCTGCGTGTATACCAATGCGCTTACAAGCTGCGTGTATACCAATGGACTTACAAGCTGCGTGTATATCAATGCGCTTACAAGCTGCGTGTATACCAATGCGCTTACAAGCTGCGTGTATGCCAATGCGCTTACAAGCTGCGTGTATGCCAATGCGCTTACAAGCTGCGTGTATGCCAATGGGCTTACAAGCTGCGTGTATGCCAATGGGCTTACAAGCTGCGTGTATGCCAATGGGCTTACAAGCTGCGTGTATACCAATGCGCTTACAAGCTGCGTGTATACCAATGCGCTTACAAGCTGCGTGTATACCAATGCACTTACAAACTGCGTGTATACCAATGGGCTTACAAGCTGCGTGTATAATTACCACCATCCCATACTCCGGCTCACTTTTGTTTTTTCTTTTCTTTGAGCGACTTACAGCAATAGTTTTGGTCAGTGTATTGCAGTTGTATTTCTTATACAGTATGGTGGATGTGAGTTTACATATTCTAGTGAGTTGTATTTAGCATTTTATGGAGGTTTTATTTTTTTCACAATGTACAGTATTGTTTGTATTGTGATGCTATATACGGTATCGTTGCATTGTGGCAGTATGGTAGTAGTATGGCGCTGTGTACAGTATGGTGGTGGTAGGGTGCTGGGTACAGTATGGTGGTGGTAGGGCGCTGGGTACAGTATGGTGGTGGTAGGGCGCTGGGTACAGTATGGCGGTAGTATGGCGCTGGGTACAGTATGGTGGTATGGCGCTGGGTTCAGTATGGTGGTAGTATGGCGCTGGGTACTGTATGGTGGTAGTAGTATGGCGCTGGGTACAGTATGGTGGTATGGCGCTGGGTACAGTATGGTGGTGGTAGGGCGCTGGGTTCAGTATGGTGGTGGTGGTAGGGCGCTGGGTACAGTATGGTGGTGGTGGTAGGGCGCTGGGTACAGTATGGTGGTGGTAGGGCGCTGGGTACAGTATGGTGGTGGTGGTAGGGCGCTGGGTACAGTATGGTGGTGGTGGTAGGGCGCTGGGTACAGTATGGTGGTGGTAGGGCGCTGGGTACAGTATGGTGGTAGGGTGCTGGGTACAGTATGGTGGTGGTAGGGCACTGGGTACAGTATGGTGGTGGTGGTAGGGCGCTGGGTACAGTATGGTGGTGGTAGGGCGCTGGGTACAGTATGGTGGTGGTAGGGCGCTGGGTACAGTATGGTGGTGGTAGGGTGCTGGGTTCAGTATGGTGGTGGTAGGGCGCTGGGTACAGTATGGTGGTGGTAGGGCGCTGGGTACAGTATGGTGGTGGTAGGGCGCTGGGTACAGTATGGTGGTGGTAGGGCGCTGGGTACAGTATGGTGGTGGTAGGGCGCTGGGTACAGTATGGTGGTGGTAGGGCGCTGGGTTCAGTATGGTGGTGGTAGGGCGCTGGGTTCAGTATGGTGGTGGTAGGGCGCTGGGTACAGTATGGTGGTGGTAGGGCGCTGGGTTCAGTATGGTGGTGGTAGGGCGCTGGGTACAGTATGGTGGTAGGGCGCTGGGTACAGTATCGTAGAATGGCGCTGGGTACAGTATGGTGGTAGGGCGCTGGGTACAGTATGGTGGTAGGGCGCTGGGTACAGTATGGTGGTGGTAGGGCGCTTGGTACAGTATGGTGGTGGTAGGGCGCTTGGTACAGTATGGTGGTAGGGCGCTTGGTACAGTATGGTGGTAGGGCGCTGGGTACAGTATGGTGGTGGTAGGGCGCTGGGTACAGTATGGTGGTGGTAGGGCGCTGGGTACAGTATGGTGGTGGTAGGGCGCTGGGTACAGTATGGCGGCATAATGGCGGTAGTAGGGCACGCTGTACATTATGGCGGTAGTAGGGCACGCTGTACAGTATATTGGTTGTATTATTGCTCTTTGCACAGTATGGTGGTAGTATTTTGCACTGTGTGGCTATACTCGCACATTAGCTGAGCTCTATACATAGAGCGGAGTCTAGTGTTGAATCCCTGAATAATAGGATTCTGTGAGAGCAGTGTCCTGACGGTGCTATTCATTATCATGGGGCCAGCGGAGTCAGTGCGGCCTCGTCCTGGCAGGGTCGTGTGTGTTACACATGTACGATGCTTCTGCACACATATAACACATAACACCCCGGTGGACAGAGGCTGAGTCCAGAGTCCTGATCTGCGTCTCTGGAGCGCGCTCAGTGTACAGCAGTGTGCGTGTGACCAGAGCCTTATCCGGGCAGCAGAGGCGGCATGATGTGACCATACTGGTGTCCTCAGACCCCGCGTCACCCGCTCCCTGCAGCCCCTTGTCACAACCCGCCAGGTACAATACCGGACCCCACCCCAGATACTGACGTCCTCCGCTAATCAGTGGCGCGGGAGTCACATTACAGATCTATCCATTACATCTTGTGCGCAGCACGTCTGATTTTCCTCTCGAGAAGTCGATTGTTCATATTTTATTTCATCTTTTATTTTTTTAATCTCTAAACATATGAAAATGGAGGAAAGCAGAAGTGTGAACAGCTTGCTGAGCAGTGACTGCGCTCACTTTACATCGCTCTCAGCTGTCACCGCGAACCAGAAAATATCAAATGAGGATGGAAATAGAAACTGAGACAGGGACAGCGGCTTTGTTTTTTTTTGCTGTATATTTTCCTTAAAGTGCATTTTTCCTAAAACATATAAGTTTTTTTTTTTTTTTTTTTTTTTTTTTTTCATTTTAATGTGATTATATGATTCTGAAATATTGCAGTTCTGCCACTGCCCACTAGGGGCAGCACTCAACATAGTTCTTTAACAGACAGTGCCCCACCTGTCCACTTGTGGTATTACAGCTCTGAGATGGCTCTTTTTTCTTTTCTTTCACAGCTCTCCAGACTGTATAATGGCCCCCACACAGCCCTCTGCACAGTATGGTGGACCCCACACTATCCGTCACACTGTATAATTTCTTGCATACAGTATAATGGCCCTCAAATAGCCCTCCATAAAGAATAAAGGCTCCTCATAGCCCTCCATATATTATAATGGGCGCCACATTGCATTCCATATAGTATAATGCACCACTCATAGTCCTCCATATAGTATAATGCACATCCCATAGTCCTCCATATAGTATAATGCACATCCCATAGTCCTCCATATAGTATAATGCACGACTCATAATCCTCCATATAGTATAATGCACCCCCATAGTCCTCCATATAGTATACTACACCCCCATAACCTTTCATATAGCATAATGCACCCCATAGTCCTCCATTCTAGTATAACATATCCCTGTAGTCCTGCATATAGTAAAATGCTCCTCCATATTTTAGAATGCATCCCCATAGTCCCCAGTATAGTATAATGCATCCCCATGGTCCCCATACAGTATAATGCACCTCATAGTCCCCCATACAGTATAATGCACCCCATAGTCCTCCATACAGTATAATGCACCCCGTAGTCCTCCATACAGTATAATGCACCCCATAGTCCTCCATATAGTATAATGCACCCCGTAGTCCTCCATACAGTATAATGCACCCCATAGTCCTCCATATAGTATAATGCACCCCCATAGTCCTCTATATAGTATATTGCATCGCCCATAGCCTTCCATATAGCATAATGCACCCCATAGTCCTCCATTCTAGTATAACACATCCCTGTAGTCCTGCATATAGTATAATGCTCCTCCATATTTTATAATGCATCTCCATGGTTCCCCATATAGTATAATGCACCCCATAGTCCCCCATACAGTATAATGCACTCCATAGTGTTCTGTATAGTATAATGCATCCTCCATACCCTTCCATATAGCATAATGCACCCCATAGTCCTCCATATAGTATAATGCACCCCATAGTCCTCCATATAGTATAATGCACCCCATAGTCCTCCATATAGTATAATGCACCCCATAGTCCTCCATATAGTATAATGCACCCCATAGTCCTCCATATAGTATAATGCACCCCATAGTCCTCCATATAGTATAATGCACCCCATAGTCCTCCATATAGTAAGACTCATCACCATAGTCCGCCATATAGTATAATGCACCTCCATATAGTACATAGAGCCCATAGTAATCTATGTAGGTATATGACCACCATGTACTCACTGCTTCAGTCTCAGCAGGGAGCATTCTGAAGCGGTGTCTTCACTGCACAGCGGGTGCGCAGTAGTGATGCCATCGCGCCAACTGCACTGAACTGTCAGATCTGAGATGCCATGGGAGAATGATGGAGGAGGGAGAGGATAGCGGAGCGCTCCCTATTTCATCACTGCTTTCAACTGTATTGGCATCCACAATGTGGCTACAGTTGAAAGTGTGATGCCCGCGGTGGCGCTGGCACTGGGCCTCCTCGACTCATGGGCCCCATAGTCCTCGCTTGATTTGCTGCCATTGACAATATGCCACTGGGACATTAAATAAAGGGAAACTTATTTTTTCAAAAATGAAACCTGTGCAACCCTCTGGGATATCCAGGACCAGCTCGAAAGATGGCTATTCTCCAAAACACTGTTCACACAGGGAGACGTTTAGATAAAATTTGCCTAATGTGTGTTCACATGGGGGTTTGGTTGATGTCTTGAAGGACACTGGGGATCACACATGGGGATATCATGGTAGATCTTGACCTGTAAGAAGGTCCTGGGAGAACATCTGAAAATGAGAGATGGATATGTCCGGGTATGGCAGAAACGGCAGGGTAATTGTGTAACTGTTTGTCCAGATGTGTTTAAGAACATTCGCCTGGTGGTCATAGACTTGGCTCTACTCACTAGAGGTTCTATGGTCTCCACTGGTCATGAGAGAGGCAACAGTGCAAGTAAGTCCTAGAAAAATGTTGTGTGTCCCTCAGAGTTGGAGAACCTGAGAACCTAGCCAGGAGAACACTTGGTGGAGCATTGAACATCTCGGTTGTGATTCCTTGATTTTGTACATTTCAACCATGGAAGGAAGTAGGAGTAGAATCCATGAAATCTTCTTTGTCCCCACAGATCAGTAATGTCCTGTTCTTAGCCGATTCACCGATCCTGGCCAGGATGTCTCTGGACCCGATCAATCGTTCCAGAGGAAACACCTTTATGCAGTCAGATGGCCCCACGGAGCAGCCTCTCGATGGAGAGATCAGCAAGGAGGAGATGCGGATCCTCAAGGTCTGCTTCCACAGCAACAGCTCCAACCTGATGAAGAACTTCAAGCTCGTCAAGTGCAGCATATTCACGGAAATACGGGTGAGCTCCACCGACATTTAGTACTTTTTTCTATACTTCCAATGAGTCAAAAACCAAAAATTTGAAAATTGATTTGTCCATTGTGTCCCATGAGTTGGGGGATTAGGAGAATCTATGATGGTGAGGATAAGGATAATTAGGTCCAATGACTCGTCTGGTCTTCCCTGTACCCATGGATGAGGATAATTGGGTACAGGCGAGACCAGAGGAGTCCCAGGACCTATGGATGAGGAGAATTGGGTATAGGCGAGACCAGAGGAGTCCCAAGACCTATGGATGAGGATAATTGGGTACAGGCAAGACCAGAGGAGTCCCAAGACCTATGGATGAGGATAATTGGGTACAGGCGAGACCAGAGGAGTCCCAGGACCTATGGATGAGGAGAATTGGGTATAGGCGAGACCAGAGGAGTCCCAAGACCTATGGATGAGGATAATTGGGTACAGGCAAGACCAGAGGAGTCCTAAGACCTATGGATGAGGATAATTGGGTACAGGCGAGACCAGAGGAGTCCCAGGACCTATGGATGAGGAGAATTGGGTATAGGCGAGACCAGAGGAGTCCCAAGACCTATGGATGAGGATAATTGGGTACAGGCGAGACTAGAGGAGTCCCAGGACCTATGGATGAGGATAATTGGGTATAGGCGAGACCAGAGGAGTCCCAAGACCTATGGTGAAGGATAATTGGGTACAGGCAAGACCAGAGGAGTCCCAAGACCTATGGATGAGGATAATTGGGTACAGGCGAGACCAGAGGAGTCCCAGGACCTATGGATGAGGATAATTGGGTACAGGCGAGACTAGAGGAGTCAGTGGACCTATGGATGAGGATAATTGGATTCTATGGGTTGGCGGTCAGATGGGTCATTGGGCTTATTGATGAAGATAGTCCATTTGGCCATTGAGCTCTATTGCATGGGGACTAAGACGAGTAATGGGACTCATGGATGAGGACACTTAATTTCGTCATTGAGGTCTATGAGTTGGGAGATTGGATGAGAATAATTGGATTGCCCATTGAAGTCTATAGATTAGAGGTCAGATAATTAATGGAATCCATGGATGAGGATAATTGAAGTGACCATTGTACTTTGGGTAGGGGAACCAGATGAGTTGGTTGGCATAGTACATGTGTCCCTGACTGGGGTTTACAGCGGAAACTTCTGCAGTATATGGGATCCATATTGAGACCTTGTATGAGGATCCTTAAAGATCTGTGTGGATCTTCCACAGAGAAAGTCTTGTGGGAGAGGATGGTTGGTCATAGTGTCCCACACGGACTAGGGGAGGTCCGGCGTGAGGCCAAATACACAACAAATCAGGGGTAACACACTACAAAAAACAAGGGGTACAACGGTTGCACTTTAACAATGGTGGACCCTAGTGCTAGTGAGAAGGAAGGACGACACCTCCTCCCCTACCTGCTGCTGTACTCTGCACTTTTAGCCAGTCCCTATACAGGTTCCTCACCTATCGCTGAGCCGGAACCTGAAGCCCTGAGACGACCCTACAATGGTCCTGGCTAGGGAGTGGGCACTGACACAACCCACTGGGAATGGAAGACAGACAGGGGGAACACAACCACAGAACGCTGCAGTCAGCACCAGCAAATCCAAGAGAGGGCAACAGCAGCTCCTTCCACCTCGAAGGCCAGAATCCAAATGAATCAAGAATAACCGGCACCTTCTGGTATATAAAGGGACTGGGAGTGATCCCAACCGGAAACACCTAATCAGGAGTCGGAGGCTGCTGGAAATCAAACTGATATTAACCCTCTCTTTCCCAAAGGAAAGAAAATCACATTTAAATAGCAAAGTCTCACCAGGTAAAGGGAGACTCTGACTCAGAACCTGTCACTAACCTCTTACAGCAGAGAGACGACCATGACACACAGACACCGGTGATAAGCCGAGAGACCTCTTGACACATACATGATCGCTGATTGTTACGTGTGGGAGGCTCTGTGACTTTCCTCTAGTGACAAATGTGGGGGGAAAGAATGATTGTGCATGTTGTATTTCACCATGCCTCATCCTTACCAAGCACCTGTCTGAAGTGTCTTCCCCTCTCTCGGCTATAATCCACATACATGGTTGGCACTATCAAGGCATGCTGGGAGTTGTAGTTTGGAAACTGCAGGAGAGGAACAGATTGGAGGCTAAAAAAAAAAACCCCATTATTTTACTAGTCCAATTGATCATGGGCGACGGCTCTGCCAACCACTCAGGCCATGATCCATCCGAGGAGTAAACCTTATGGTGTTTGTAGCGGAGTCTGGGATCAGGGGCTCCTCCTGAACCTGGATCCCTGGTACAGCCCTGGTGCCCCAGTGGTCAGTCTACCACCAACTGATGGTCATGAACCTTTTCCAATTAGAATTCCCCTGCGTTAGTTGGAGAGTGAGTCCTGAGATCAGGGGCTCCTCCTGAGCCTGGACCCCTGGTACAGCCCTGGTGCACCAGTGGTCAGTGATGGTCATGAATAGTGTTGAGCGGACCCGGATCGGAAAAAACACTGATCCTCCGGACCCAGATTATTAGCGATCCGCTCAACTCTAGCTCATGAACCCTTTGCAGTAAGAATTCCCCTTCCAGGACCAAGCACTAGTTATAGGAGAGCAAGCCCTGGGATCAAGGACTCCTCCTGAACCTGGACCCCTGGTACAGCCTTGGTGCCCTAGTGGTCAATTTACCACCGACGTTGATGGTCATGAACCTTTCCAATAACCATATCCACGCCAGGACCCAGCACTAGTTGTAGGAGAGGGAGCCCTGGGATCAGGGGCTCCTCCTGAGCCTGGACCACTGGTACAGCCCTGGTGCCCCAGTGGTCAGTCTACCACCAGCTGATGGTCATGAATCTTTCCAATAAGAATTCCCGTTCCAGGACCCAGCGCTAGTTGTAGCTGAGAGAGTCATGAGATCAGGGGCCTCTCCTGAGTTTCGACCCCTGGTGGTGTCCCAGTGGTCAGTGATGGTCATGAACCCTTTCCACTAAGAATTCCCTTTCCAGGACCCAGCATCCCAGGAGAGCAAGTTCAGGCATCAGGGGCTCCTCCTGAACTTGTACCTCGGTACAGCTTTGGTGCCCCAGTGGTCAGTCTACCACCGGCACTAATGGTCATGAACCCTTTCTAATTAGGATTCCCCTGCCAGGGCCCAGCGCTAGTTGTAGGAGAGTGAGCCCTGGGATTAGGGGCTCCTCCTGAACCTGGACCCCTGGTACAGCCCTGGTGCCCCAGTGGTCAGTCTACAATCAGCTGATGGGCATGAACCCTCTCCAGGGCCCAGCACTAGTTGTAGGAGAGTGAGCCCTGGGATTAGGGGCTCCTCCTGAACCTGGACCCCTGGTACAGCCCTGGTGCCCCAGTGGTCAGTCTACAATCAGCTGATGGGCATGAACCCTCTCCAGGGCCCAGCACTAGTTGTAGGAGAGTGAGCCCTGGGATTAGGGGCTCCTCCTGAACCTGGACCCCTGGTACAGCCCTGGTGCCCCAGTGGTCAGTCTACAATCAGCTGATGGGCATGAACCCTCTCCAGGGCCCAGCACTAGTTGTAGGAGAGTGAACCCTAAACTTTGGGTCTTTTTGCTGAAGTTTCTCTCGTCTTGCACAGACGTGCTCCCCCACCTCTCCCACAGCCCCCCGCTCACAGGCACCACCTATTGTTACAATCCCGGTATCTGTATTCTCTGACGTTCGTCAGGAGCGGGCACATACAGTAGATGATGTATTTATAGTGACTTGCGTCAGGATGATCGGGTTTCATCTTTCCTTTTCATTCTTTCTTCCACCGACTGAAATGAAGTGAAAAGTGACAATAGAAGAAGTCCATGAAATCTCTCCCGGCCATTATGTCTCCGTGTGGTGGGCTGTGCGTGTGCGAGACGCGCGGATCTGCTGAGAGGCGCGGAGGGGGCAGGGGCTGCTTGTGTCAGATTTTCATTTATTTTTCTAGAGGGAATTTCATGCATTTTTTTCCCCATGAAATTATGTAATTTGCTTCATGATTTGTGCCTATTAGGATTTATACTAATTGCTCCTGGTGGTCTAGAGGGGATTAGGTTAATAATATTACTGGGGTTCTAAAGTGGCTTACAGATAATATTCATAGGATTTATACTAATTGCTCCTGGTGGTCTAGGGGGGGATTAAGTTACTGATAATATTACTGGGGTTCTAAAGTGGCTTAGAGATAATATTAATAGGATTTATACTAATTGCTCCTGGTGGTCTAGGGGATTAGGTTAATGATAATATTACTGGGGTTCTAAAGTGGCTTCCAGATAATATTCATAGGATTTATACTAATTGCTCCGGGTGGTCTAGGGGATTAGGTTAATGATATTACTGAGGTTCTAAAGTGGCTTCCAGATAATATTCATAGGATTTATACTAATTGCTCTTGGTGGGATTAGGTTAATGATATTACTGGGGTTCTAAAGTTTCTTAGTATAAATCCTATGAATATTATCTCTAATTGCTCCTGGTGGTCTAGGTGATTAGGTTAATGATATATTACTGAGGTTCTAAAGTGGCTTCCAGATAATATTCATAGGATTTATACTAATTGTTCCTGGTGGTCTAGGGGGGATTAGATTAATTATATTACTTGGGTTCTAAAGTGTCTTAAAGATAATATTAATATAGGATTTATACTAATTGCTCCTGGTGGTCTAGGGGTTTAGATTAATGATATATTACTGAGGTTCTAAAGTGGCTTCCAGATAATATTCATAGGATTTATACTAATTGCTCTTGGTGGTCTAGAGGGGATTAGGTTAATATTACTGTGGTTCTAAAGTGGCTTAGATATAATATTCATAGGATTTATACTAATTGCTCCTGGTGGTCTAGGGAATTAGGTTAATGATATATTACTGAGGTTCTAAAGTGGCTTCCAGATAATATTCATAGGATTTATACTAATTGCTCTTGGTGGTCTAGAGGGGATTAGGTTAATATTACTGTGGTTCTAAAGTGGCTTAGATATAATATTCATAGGATTTATACTAATTGCTCCTGGTGGTCTAGGGGATTAGGTTAATGATATATTACTGAGGTTCTAAAGTGGCTTCCAGATAATATTCATAGGATTTATACTAATTGTTCCTGGTGGTCTAGGGGGGATTAGATTAATTATATTACTTGGGTTCTAAAGTGTCTTAAAGATAATATTAATATAGGATTTATACTAATTGCTCCTGGTGGTCTAGGGGTTTAGATTAATGATATATTACTGAGGTTCTAAAGTGGCTTCCAGATAATATTCATAGGATTTATACTAATTGCTCTTGGTGGTCTAGAGGGGATTAGGTTAATATTACTGTGGTTCTAAAGTGGCTTAGATATAATATTCATAGGATTTATACTAATTGCTCCTGGTGGTCTAGGGGATTAGGTTAATGATATATTACTGAGGTTCTAAAGTGGCTTCCAGATAATATTCATAGGATTTATACTAATTGCTCTTGGTGGTCTAGAGGGGATTAGGTTAATATTACTGTGGTTCTAAAGTGGCTTAGATATAATATTCATAGGATTTATACTAATTGCTCCTGGTGGTCTAGGGGATTAGGTTAATGATATATTACTGAGGTTCTAAGGTGGCTTCCAGATAATATTCATAGGATTTATACTAATTGTTCCTGGTGGTCTAGGGGGGATTAGATTAATTATATTACTTGGGTTCTAAAGTGTCTTAGAGATAATATTAATATAGGATTTATACTAATTGCTCCTGGTGGTCTAGGGGTTTAGATTAATGATATATTACTGAGGTTCTAAAGTGGCTTCCAGATAATATTCATAGGATTTATACTAATTGCTCTTGGTGGTCTAGAGGGGATTAGGTTAATATTACTGTGGTTCTAAAGTGGCTTAGATATAATATTCATAGGATTTATACTAATTGCTCCTGGTGGTCTAGGGGATTAGGTTAATGATATATTACTGAGGTTCTAAAGTGGCTTCCAGATAATATTCATAGGATTTATACTAATTGCTCTTGGTGGTCTAGAGGGGATTAGGTTAATATTACTGTGGTTCTAAAGTGGCTTAGATATAATATTCATAGGATTTATACTAATTGCTCCTGGTGGTCTAGGGGATTAGGTTAATGATATATTACTGAGGTTCTAAGGTGGCTTCCAGATAATATTCATAGGATTTATACTAATTGTTCCTGGTGGTCTAGGGGGGATTAGATTAATTATATTACTTGGGTTCTAAAGTGTCTTAGAGATAATATTAATATAGGATTTATACTAATTGCTCCTGGTGGTCTAGGGGATTAGGTTAATGATATATTACTGAGGTTCTAAAGTGGCTTCTAGATAATATTCATAGGATTTATACTAATTGCTCCGGGTGGTCTAGAGGGGATTAGGATAATATTACGGTGGTTCTAAACTGGCTTAGATATAACATTTCAAAGGATTCATACTAATTGTTCCTGGTGGTCTAGGGGGGGATTAGATTAATTATATTGCTTGGGTTCTAAAGTGTCTTAGAGATAATATTAATATAGGATTTATACAGATTGCTCCTGGTGGTCTGGGGGATTAGGTTTATGATATTACTGGGGTTCTTAAGTGGCTTAGAGATAATATTAATAACATTTTTATACTAATTGTTCCTGGTGGTCTAGGGGGGCTTAGGTTAGTGATAATATTACTGGGGTTCTAAAGTGGCTTAGAGATAATTTTCATAGGATTTATACTAAATGCTCCTGGTGGTCTAGGGGGGATTAGGTTAATAATACTGGGGTTCTAAAGTGGCTTAGAGCTGATGCACTTATGTTGTCTCCCTTTTGGTTAGGGAATTATGTCCAATATCTGAACTACATTTCTGAATTGCATTTTATAAGAATGATTATTTAGTAGTTAGAAATAGAATTTCTGATGGTCTTTTACAGGTTACATTTTTTTTTTTGTTGGCCCTGGTGGTCCCTTCTTGTGAATAGATTGCCAGTTGTAACGCTGGTGATCTAGAGCGGTGAATAGATTCAAATCCTGGTGGTCAAGCGTGATGAAGGGATTAGGAATATTGTCCCTGGTGGTCTAGAGTAGTGAAAAGTTCAATGGTAATTTATCTGGAATGATGGTAATATTACTGGTGGTCTGGATTAATATAGATTTGAGGATAACACCCTCTATAGTGGAGTGATAATTAATGAAAACCCTGGTGGTCAAACGATTAATGTTGTTGTTATTAACCCTAGAGGCTTCAAGAGATAAAAGGTTAATGGTAATAATACTGATGGTCTAGTGGTCAAAAGAATAATGGTATTAACCCTTTGTGATCTTGATTGGTTATAGGATTAATAGTAATAATTCTGGGCAGATAAAGTAGTGAAAGTTTAGTATTAGTATCCCTCGATATCCAATGTAGTAAGATTAATAATAACCCTGGTGGTCTAGTGTTAAAGGATTAATGGTAATATTTAGTTATGAGTGAGCACTACTATGGTCGGGTGCTCGGTACTCGTTATGAGCAGTCGGATGCGCGGGCAAGTATAATTGAAGTCAATGGGAAACTCGATGTAGCACCTGCATCCCTGCAGGGACATGCTAACTCACTCACCGTCCCGTCTGTGTTCCTTCTCTCCTGTGGCCGTCCACGTGTGTTCCTGCTCCCTCCTCACCACTGGGGTTCCCCAAGAATGTGCTTAGGGCATGTGAGCGCACACCGGCCCTCCTCTTAAAGTGTCAGTGTTCCATTTCCTGGAAGCGCCTCTCAGCCTGTGTGCTGAGAGACACTAAGTTTTTAAGGCACTCTCCCATTAGAGGAGGTGCCTGTGCAACATCCTTAGTTAATTAGTCTTTTAGTCTGCTTCCTAGCTAGTTGTCACGTCCTGTTATCCCTGTGTCTATCTTCCCATAACTATCTGTCCCTGCCCACCATACCTGTCCATACCCGCCTGTCTCAGCCATCCTGCCTGTACCTGCCTGCACTTGTGTCTGTACCAGAGTCAGCTGCCACAATCCCAGTCACTGCCCTTGGAGTGGCACTTGGCATGTGCCTTGCGGTGGCCGTTTAGTTAGTCCGGGCCCTCCCCTGTGGTCCAGTGGGTCCAATAATCCTGCTCACCACTTCAACAATACTGGCGGTGAGCGCTACACTTGAGATTTTTTTCCGGTAGATCTTCCAGGAAAAATCCTCTTTTGAGGCATAAATGGGATACTGATTTGTCTTTGCTTTCAGCTCAATATCCTTAAACGCGTCTCGAGATGACGAGCTTAGAGAGACAAAAAAACCCTATAACTTTGTGATACTCTGTCGGGGGATGATTATACTATATGTTCCTATTTTTGTGGCCACCCAGTGGTTGTGATGGGAATTACAGGACGTTGGAGGATTTTGATAATCCAATACACCTTCATTACATTCTCTTTTCACATTAAGTTGGAGTCCTTAAAGGGGTTGTCCCCTACTTTGACATTTTATTGTAGTGCCCAGGGTGGTCAAAAAGTGGAAAAAAAAAAGATACTTCTGTACTGAATTTGGATTGCTTTGCCAGCAGCTAATTGACTGCACAAGCTCATTGCGATCTCTTTACATATTTTCAAAATCCACAAAAGGCTGCAGTTCCAATCATAACCACTGGGTGGCCACGTTTAGCCACGTATAGCATAACTAATCAATTATTGTTTAAGTCTGATCATCTTTGAATATGTTGCATCAAAAGAAAGTTAATCAAGGACATATAAAACCTGAAAGTTTGTGAGCCGTTCTGAATTCTCTATTTCTGCATAAATTTGCCCTAAAACCACATCAGATTTTTGCCTAAAAGTAAATAAAGAACCAAATCAAACAAATGGCAAGATGGAAGCCTGTTTTTGCAAACATTGAAGCCCGGGTATGTTTTGCTAAAACACCTCAATCAACTCTGCTAAAAGCAAGTGGGAGAATGTGTTCTGGTCTGAAGAGAACAAAGTGGAACTTTTGTGGTCATAATTTCAAAAGATGTTTGTTGCAAATCCAATTCTGAGCATCACCCAAAAGATCACCATACCCACAGTGTAGCATGGTAGAGGCAGCATTGTGCTTTGGGGCTGTTTCTCGGAAACTTTAGTCAAGGTGGAGGGAATTATGGAAAGTGTCAACTGGTTAAATTTGTATAAAAACTTTTTCAGACCTCTTCTAAGAAGCTGAGGAGGAATATGACCTTTTAGTACACCAATGACCCCAAGTGACCTTCACATCTAGAAAAGAATGGCTTCTCCAGATCAGTTTTGGGATAGCCCAGACCAGAATCCAAGTGATAATCTGTGGTGACTTGTGGAGGGCGCTGTATACAGGAAACTGACAGATGTGGAGTCGAGGGGGCAAAAATTGCCAATTGTAGATGTGCTGTATGATGGACTTAGACCTCAAATGACAGAATGTTGAAATTCCCTTTGCATTCCTGACAGCAAAGTATTATATGATCACCCACATTATTTTAATTCTATATTTTTTTTTGATATTTGCATTTTTCAACTGAATTGTACAGGTTGTAGGAGACATTAAAGGTGGAAAAAAATTGGAAATGTTTTTCTTTTTATATATGACCAAAATCTGACATTTTAACAGGGTTGTGCAGACTTTTTAGATCTAGTGTATAATAGTCTGAGAGGTCACAAAGGAACCCGAGGTAACTACTAAGTAACTAATGGCCTCTCACATAATATTAATGTTCATAGGAACCCAAGGTAACTACTAAGTAACTAAAGGCCTTTCTCACATATTAATATTCATAGGTACCCAAGGTAACTACTAAGTAACTAAAGGCCTCTTTCACATATTAATGTTCATAATAACGCACGGTAACTATTAAGTAACTAAAGGCCTCTCACATAATATTAATGTTCATAGGAACCCAAAGTAACTATTAGCTAAAGGCCTCTCTCACATATTAATGTTCATAGGAATCCAAGATAACTACTAAATAACTAAAGGCCTCTCTCAAATAATATTAATGTTCATCGGAACCCTAGGTTCCTACTAAGTAACTAAAGGCCTCTCTCGCATATTAATATTCACTAACGTAACTACTAAGTACTAAAGGCCTCTCTCAAATAATATTAATGTTCATAGGAACCCAAGGTAACTACTAAGTAATTAAAGGTCTCTCACATATTCATTTTCATAGAAACCCAAGGTAACTACTAAGTAACTAAAGGCCTCTAATATTAATGTTCATGAGTCCATCATCAGGACGACACTTGACACCATCGCTGTATGAGACAAGATTGCAAGGAAAAAGCCAATGGTCTCCAAAAATAACATTGCTGCCTGTCTACAGTTTCCTAAAGACCAACCGGACCAGTCAGGAGGCTATCGAATATTTGTGCCTCATTTGTTTGGTTTGGTTCTTTATCTACTTTTGGGACTTTTGTGAAAATCTGATGTGGTTTTAGGACAAATTTATGCAGAAACATGAGAAATTCTGAAGGGATCAAAAACTTTTTCTTTGTGCCCGAGGTCACATGACCGTGTGATGACTTTTTCTACCATGCTGTCTCCCTGTACCCAGGAAATAATCAGCTCCATCCTCCTGAGCGGTCGGATCGGTCCGGATATCCAGCACGTGGAGTGTTATGGGATACGACTGAAGCACCTTAAATCGGACGAGATCCACTGGCTGCACCCCGACCTGAGTGTGGGGGAGGTGCAGGAGAAGTACGAATGTCTCCACCTGGAGGCAGAGTGGAGGTAACGCTCAGGACCATGGTTATAGACGTCTATGGATAAAAGTGAAGGGGGGCCTCCAATACCTATAGTACTGCTCATCCAGATCTTCCTGGTTTATGATCCAAGATAGATCAGAAAGATATTAAGCAGAATATAATTCTACAAATCCAAATTTCTGCACCATTTATGGTGTGTATGCTATATGGTTGTGTGTAGATATGATATATATGCCTGCACAGATATTGTGTGATGCCCTGGACTAGCCAGGTAGGCACAGGTAGGCCCTTGCACAACACCCGTCCCCTAAAAAGGTGTCACCAGCCAACCTTAAAACCCTAGTCACCTCTCTCAGGGTTTGATGTTCAACACCAGGGGGCGTGGCCAGGCGGTTGGTCACACCCGCTGAGGAGTTCACAGGCCCTGAGGCAGGAAAACAAAACCGTTAGATTAGTGGAGGAGTTCAAGGAGTAAGGTCAAGTGCAGAGGCAGGCCTGTGCCCAGGTCTGCCGCAGTCTAACAACTGGTGTCTGGGTCGGAGCCCAGTCACCTCTGGCTAGGAGGCAGACGGTGGCCTCAGCCTGCAGGAGCCGGGAAGACTGCTCAGTGGAACTGTAAGGGACCGGAACAGGGTAGTGGCCCGCCGGTACTGAGCCGGGGAACCGACTGGAAACCAGAGCACAAAGGGGGGTACTCAGACCCTGAAACTAGGTCCCGAAACTACCGGACCAAGTTAATTAACTGATTGAGGTCTGGACTTTAGGTCCTTTTCCACCCAAGTCCTGACTGAAGACAACAGCCCACTGAGGGGGATAAAAAGCCACTGCCCAGGGATAGAGATCCCACGGGCCAGTGTCTGCGGGCAAACGGGCTCTCCCGAGATACACAACGCCGGGGAGCGGGCTCCCGTTGCTGAAGCACGGGCTTTCTACAGCTACACACAAGGTGCAGGACAAAGGCGGAGACCACCAATCCGACTGGGGACCAGACGCAGCCGGCTGCGGGCACCGACCACCATCATCTTGGTTTACCAGAGACTCTTGTGCATCTATCATAGTGAGTACTCGGGCCACGCACTGCCCTGCACCGCCAAGCACCGACAAACCATCCCAATCGGGTCCCGGGGCCATCACCCCTGCCCACGGAGGGGTTAACACCTCTGCTGCGCAACATCTCCCCCGGGTGCCTCGTAAACAGCAGCGGTGGTGTCCACATTCACCACAACCCGTGGGTGGCATCACGAACGTAACCAAAACCATGGCTCCGGCCGTAACCCTAACCCCTTCAAAGCGCCAGCCCCTTTCAGAGCGAAGTGACCCCCGGTCCGGAGGCGCTCGAGCCACCCACAAATGAGCCCGTATCCGAGCGGCTCGGCTGCAGCCGAGCGCGGGGCGGTACAATTGCTACTAACAATATACACATAATAAATGGTGCAGAAATTTGGATTTGTAGAATTAATATTCTGTTTAAAGTCTTATCCTGGATACACAGGGTGGTCCAAAAGTAGGGGGACAGTATGTGTAATGGGGTTATCAAACATGGTGTAAAGTGACACTGACTCAGTTGCCTTTAGCAACCAATCAGATTCCACCTTTCATTTCCCAAAGAGTCTGTGGAGAATGAAAAGGGGAATCTGATTGGTTGCTAAGGGCAACTGAGTCAGTTTCACTTTACACCATGTTTGATAACTCTGTTACACATACCGTCCCCCTACTTTTGGAGCACCCTCTATATACTATAGATCCAAAAAAGCACAGACAGAAGTGGAAATAGTGGCCTCTGAGCCCAGCGGCCACATTTCAGATCATTGGAGCCCACAACAAAAGTTCTGATGAACGGAAATGTCACCACCGGGCTCAATAAAAGCCACTATTTCCACTTAAAAATCTGGATCTGACTGTGCTTTTTTTTTTTTCTTCTTCTTTTTCAATCTATATAAATCAACTAGTGAATGATTGTGGGAAAACCTGGCACCCAGTGTCTTTATATATAATATATACTGTATTCCTCAGTTTATAAGACGCAGCGGATTATAAGACGCACCTTAAATTTAGAGATAAAAAAAGTAAAAAAAAAGGTTTCCGTTTTATAATCCGGTGGTGTCTTACCGGGGAGGGGCGGCAGCAATGGTGGAGCGGGGTGATAGGAGGCAGGGGCGATGCTGTGGGTGATGCAGGGGGCGGGCCGTGGCGCCGTGCAGGGGCAGCGGGCACTGCTCTGTGCTGGTGCTCGCTGCGGGCGGTGAGGCACTCGCCATTCTGAAGATGTCGGCAGTGCGGGCTTCAAAGAAATGGCGGCCAGAGTCAGTGCGTGCCCAGATGAGAGGGTGAGCCAAGAGCGTCATCTGCGCACATGCCAACTCGGAGCCCCGTTATTTGAAGGTCTTACAGCCGACATCTTCAGAATGGCCCGTACCACAGAGCCGCAACGCCCACCGCACAGAGCCACACAGAGCAGGGCCGCCCACTGCACACAGCAGCACTGCAAAAATCATCGCCCACAGCACACTGCATTGTCCTGGCCTCCTGTGACCGCTCTCCACCACCTCCCGGTAAGCTACATTTGAATTGTAAGACTCACCTCAACATGTATATGTGTGTGTGTGTGTGTGTGTGTGTGTGTGTGTGTATATTTATATAAATATATATATAGACCATATGTAAAGACATTATTAATCAAACAGGGAAAACAGGATTCCCATAAGCACAAAGCACAGTTATGAGGTCAGCAATAGCACTCACCCATATAAACCAAGTGGACTACAGGCACCATCAACCCCTACGTGCGTTTCGCATGGGCTTCCTCGGTGGGAATAATATAATAAATATTTATTTATAATATTTATTATAATGTGTGTGTCTGGAGACCCCCCCACACCGAGGTTTATATGGGTGAGTGCTATTGCTGACCTTACAACTGTGCTTTGTGCTTATGGGAATCCTGTTTTCCCTGTTTGATTAATAATGTCTCTACACATGGTCTGGTGAAGCTAATTCACTTTCCTCATGCACTTTAATGCTCTGGCACCTTGGCTAATGTTATGAGTCTTGGATCACGCACTTT
>NC_134355.1:680335355-680417247 GCF_048569485.1 Anomaloglossus baeobatrachus
CTACCCCAGGCGTCAGGGGTATACAGGAACACAACTCTTCTCTTTCATTGGATTGAGGGTCTTATTCAATGCCTATCATCCCCCACCAAACCAGGAAAAAATAAAGTGCAGAATTGGTCGAATAGGGGTTTATAGATGGGTTGTATATTTGGGTGTGGGGGCTCCATTAAACTTTTGATATTATGTATTTCTGCGTACAGGAAAGAAGTTGGACTGGACTTATTTTTCCCCAAACAAATGCAAGAAAGTTTAAAGGTAAAATCTGGGTCAAAGTCAGAAAAAAGAGGAGTTTTCGGGGTTCCTCCACAGCGGTCTTTCCACAAGAGATCCTTTTTATCCCTATGTTCTTTGTGTAGCCCAAGCAGTTCCGGAAGATGATCCAGCAGACGTTCCAGCAGTACGGATCCCTGCGGGAGGACGAGTGCATCATGCGTTTCCTGAACACCCTCTCCAGCTTCACCTCCATCGATCAGGAGACCTACAGATGTGAACTTGCGGTGAGGACTTCCATTACTGTAGTCTAAATCTAGTTCCCCGGGACCATGGAGGAATTGTAAGAACCAGCAGACCACTCTGGAGAACTAGGCATTACAGTCAGTGGGTACTGCAATTCCAAATTTCCCTTGTGGGGGGCAGTGCAGGAAAGTGAACAGTTGGTGTAACCTCCTCCACAGCTGATCACAGGAAGTCAGGGCAGCTGGATACTCTGGGATCAACTTTTGGTCAAGAGAACCTTTTTAGGGCCACATTTTAGAGGCATTTATTCCCCAAATTTGGACTCACCATTTTGGTTCACCAAAATGTTGGTGAAGCTTTTGGTTCTTAGCTTGGGCCCCTATGGTTCTCCAAGGTATTTGGGCATTGGTTGAAGAAGGTTGGTGCCCTCTTCTTATGGTCACATTAAACTGATTAATGATTTGTTTCTTTACTCTTTAGCAAGGATGGAGTATCACTGTGGATCTGGTCATAGGTCCGAAGGGGGTACGGACAACTCACCACTAAGGATTCCAAGGTCAGTGACCATTAATGCTTTGTAGTGAACTGATTGGGTGGATTATCTGGTGTCTTGTTTTGTCGGACAATATGGTGGCCACCACTGAATGCATCCCGGAGTTATTTACAGGTCGTTGTTGTCCACAAAGGAACCCAGGATCTGAAGGGTTTAGTAGGCTAGATAGTGTTCGGTGGTTTCATGACCCAGTTCCTTATGTCTACATGGTTTGGTTCATACTTCAGTTGTTTTTTGTCCCACACTTAGTTTATGGTTTCTAAGGATTAGTTGTCACTAATGATCTCTGGTGTCCAGCTATTTGGCTGAAGAGAAGGTGGCTGGTATGTAGTGGTTGGGTGTACCAGATGATGCATGATGACCTGTAACTTGGTGATGAGGGCATTCTTTGTTGTCCAGTGGATGGGTGCCCCAAAGGGTCTCTAGTTGATTGACAGATGAAACTGTGTCTGGTGTCTAGTGGTTCACTGACCTTAATGGTCCTAGCTGTTCAGTCGGTGAATTTGGCAGTGATCTCTTTATTTGTGGTCTAGTGGCTGGGTATTCCAGATGGTCCTTGGTGTCTAGTAGTAAGGTAGTAAAGAATCTGTCTAGTTTGACGAGTAGTTGGGGGTCCCAGATGATCCTCGTGTATCTTAGTTTGAATATTGACATACTCTCCAATGTCATGGGGTTGGGTGTCCCATATTGTGCCTGGTGTCCAGTGGGATTGATGAAACACTGTGTCTAGCAGTTCAGTGTCCCATTGATTCGCTAATGACAAGTGGATTTTTGGAAAACCTGGTGTCCAGTGTTTTGGTGGTAAGATTCCCAGTGGCTAATTGTCAAATTAAGTTCCAGGTATCTAGTGGCTTACAGACACAACTTGTCTAAGGTTTTTTTCATGTTTTCACCTTTATTGTGTGGGGAGAAACCTAGCTCTGTTTTTGGAAGTTCTCTAGTATAAAATGAGCAATCATTTACGTATTTTGCCATATCTACATAGCATCGATGTTCATGCCAAGAAAAGTGGAATCAATTACTCTGAGTCTGGGGGGGGCCTTCTGAGTCTGGAGGGGAGGGGCCTTCTGAGTCTGGAGGGGAGGGGCCTTCTGAGTCTGGAGGGGAGGGGCCTTCTGAGTCTGGAGGGGAGGGGCCTTCTGAGTCTGGAGGGGAGGGGCCTTCTGAGTCTGGAGGGGAGGGGCCTTCTGAGTCTGGAGGGGAGGGGCCTTCTGAGTCTGGAGGGGAGGGGCCTTCTGAGTCTGGAGGGGAGGGGCCTTCTGAGTCTGGAGGGGAGGGGCCTTCTGAGTCTGGAGGGGAGGGGCCTTCTGAGTCTGGAGGGGAGGGGCCTTCTGAGTCTGGAGGGGAGGGCCTTCTGAGTCTGGAGGGGAGGGGCCTTCTGAGTCTGGAGGGGAGGGGCCTTCTGAGTCTGGAGGGGAGGGGGGCCTTGTGAGTCTGGAGGGGAGGGGGGCCTTGTGAGTCTGGAGGGGAGGGGGGCCTTGTGAGTCTGGAGGGGAGGGGGGGCCTTGTGAGTCTGGAGGGGGGGGGGCCTTGTGAGTCTGGAGGGGGGGGGGGGGCTTGTGAGTCTGGGGGGTGGGCCTTGTGAGTCTGGAGGGGGGGGGCCTTGTGAGTCTGGAGGGGGGGGAGGCCTTGTGAGTCTGGAGGGGGGGGGGGGGCTTGTGAGTCTGGAGGGGGGGGGGCCTTGTGAGTCTGGAGGGGGGGGGGGCCTTGTGAGTCTGGAGGGGGGGGGCTTCTGAGTCCGGGGGGGCCTTGGTCTTGTACACGGCAGCAGTCCTGGAAATTGTGGTAATGGTGCATGGTGATCGGTGTGATATTTATTGCCTCTTCTCTGTCTCCGCAGCCCACGTGCTTTGCCGAGTTCAAACAGATTAAATCTATCAAGTGTTCATTACTGGAGGATCTACGGGCACTGCTATTATTGGGGATATCCGGTGCACCCCAGGTAAACTAGTCAATAGATACTCATAGATGCTGAGATTGTACCACCTACCCAAAAGAAAAACACAAAATGAACATATACACTATAATAAAGTCAAAAAGTAAATGGTAGTTTAAATGTACAATGCTGTGGACGTGCTCCTATGTGTACTCCGGCTTATTCTTTTGGCTTTTCCGTGCTCACAGTCGGTCCATACTTCACCATAAGTATCTATGAATAACAGATCATCAGTGGTGCTGCACAGGTCAAGATAAGCAGCTTTCACAAAGTGGCAGAGCAAAGAGGTAGAGCATAGGCCTGGATTATTCGGGGATGGTCTGGTCATTGATAGACTGGAACTGTCCCGTTTATCAAGTTGTACTGCATGCACCATGATAGGCAGCTTTCACACGGGCAATAGCAAAGGGAAAAGGGACAGTTGTTTGAGACAAACCATGGACCAGAATTTTGGGAGGGAGGTTCGGTCACTGAACATGGGTAGACCGGTGTGAAAATGTCACGTTCATAAAGTTGTCCTGCATGACAGCTGAAGGACTTACAGTATCACCTCAAACTGGATGATGACCCAACTCCAAAATATATGAGGGCGTTGAAGAGGGTCATTAGAGGCCTCTACAAACCTGTTGGACTTTACACCTGACAAACCTAGGAAAGGGCACGCTTCCCAAGATTCATAAGCCAGGCCGCCCACAGGGTTAGACATCTCAGGGGTGGGAACACTTAATTACATAATCTTAAGGTGGGCAGAGAATGTCCTTCAACCGCTGGTAAGAAACACAACCAGCTATTTACAGGACACCTTGGACCTTTTGATGAAGCTATCCACAATGGGTCCATCAGCTCTAAATAGTCTAAACTGGGGAAGTGAAGTGACAAATATAGACAAAATTACATTTATGGGATAAAATAAATAAAAATTGCATTGTGCCTATGTATTCACCCCTTTTGTTATGAAGCCTCTAAAAATGTTGTGGTGCAAGCAATTGCCTACATAAGTCACATGCTTATGAGAGGACGTCCACCTCTGTGCAATATATGTGTCCTGGGTCTGTCAGTATATACAAATAAGGAATAACGTTTGGAACACCATTCTAAGTCTGAACTGGGTGCAAAAACGTAAAAAACATCACTATGGGGAGATAAGGTATGCACACCAGTGACTATGTAAGGGGAATACATGGAATAGCAGAAACTGCTGTGTGAATACTGACTTGAAAAATCCAATAGCTATATGCAAGAGTGGAAATGTGAAAAATGGAATCTGCATTACTGCCATGAACATATGAATCAAGAGAAATTTAGCTACTGAATTGATCAATGCAATAGAGCCCCAACACTACGCCAAAGTAATAGCCTGGGTCTCAGCTTCCCATACACGGTAAGTTTTTTAACTGCATGAGAGGACACACACAAGCTAGGGACCCCAACGTAGAGAAATACTTTGGCGTAGTGTTGGGGCTCTATTGCATTGATCAATTCAGTAGCTAAATTTCTCTTGATTCATATGTTCATGGCAGTAATGCAGATTCCATTTTTCACATTTCACTCTTGCATATAGCTATTGGATTTTTCAAGTCAGTATTCACACAGCAGTTTCTGCTATTTCATGTATTCCCCTTACATAGTCACTGGTGTGCATACCTTATCTCCCCATAGTGTCAGTATATACATACCTTTTCTGAAAGGCTACTGAGGCTGCAACACCATTAAGCAAGAGGCACCACTAACGAAACAATATAATGAAGACCAAGGAGATCTCCAAACAACACCATGAAGACCAAGGAGGTATCCAAACAACACCATGAAAACCAAGGAGGTATCCAAACAACACCATGAAGACCAAGGAGGTATCCAAACACCATGAAGACCAAGGAGGTATCCAAACAACACCATGAAGACCAAGGAGGTATCCAAACAACACCATGAAGACCAATGTGTTGTCCTAACAACACCATGAAGGCCAATGTGGTGTCCAAACAGCACCACGAAGGCCAAGGAGGCGTCCAAACAGCACCACGAAGGCCAAGGAGGCGTCCAAACAGCACCACGAAGGCCAAGGAGGCATCCAAACAGCACCACGAAGGCCAAGGAGGCGTCCAAACAGCACCACGAAGGCCAAGGAGGCGTCCAAACAGCACCACGAAGGCCAAGGAGGCGTCCAAACAGCACCACGAAGGCCAAGGAGGCGTCCAAACAGCACCACGAAGGCCAAGGAGGCGTCCAAACAGCACCACGAAGGCCAAGGAGGCGTCCAAACAGCACCACGAAGGCCAAGGAGGCGTCCAAACAGCACCACGAAGGCCAACGAGGCGTCCAAACAGCACCACGAAGGCCAAGGAGGCGTCCAAACAGCACCACGAAGGCCATGGAGGCATCCAAACAGCACCATGAAGGCCAAGAGGGTGTCCAAACAGCACCACAAAGACCAGACCAAGGAGATCTGCAAAGTCAGGATTGGGTTCTCAAAAAAAATACGCTTCACTGTACGCTTCATAGAGTTGGCCTTTATGGAAGAGTGGCCAGAAAAAAGCCTTACAGCCAAAAATTGAAGGCTTGTTTTGATTTTGCCAAAAGACGTGGGAGGATCGTGAAAGAATTAATACATTTCATCTGACCATAAACTTGACATTGGATCACTCAAAAACATAAATCAACTTGTGACCACCATAAAAATGTAAATGCTTCAATCCAGACATTGATGCATCGGGAATTGCCTTACTGGCCTACATGACACCCGACATACATCAAACAGTCCATTGTCTACAGCCAGTCAGATATAATCGTATCAGTTCCATTCCTCAGATACTTGGTTATACCATGCCTGATGAGGAGACCTAAGGAGTCTGGACACTTTGCATTAAAGGGTATCATAACTACAAGATTATTTTATTTTACTGAAATCAATCCGGATAGGCAGCTGTCACACTGGCAGTAGTAATGGTAAAAGGATACTTACTGAAAACCGAGCATGAGCTGAGGTTATCGGGGGTGGACTCATGATATTACTGACTATTTGGTAGATCTTCTGGAAACTGTCCAGTTCCAGACAAGTTTGCTGGATCTACTGTATTATACTGCATGTGTCAAGATAGGCAGCTTTCACACTGGTAGTAGCAAAGAGAAAAGGATCGTTATTGAAGACAGAATATGAACTAGGGTTATCGGAGGGTGGACTGGTGATATTACTGACCTTTTAGTAGACCTTATGGGAACTCTCCAGTTTCAGACAAGTCTACTGCATCTACTGTGTTATACTGCATGCATCAAGATAGGCAGCTGTCACACTAGCAGAATCAAAAAGAAAAGGATAGTTAACCCCAGCTCATGCTGCGTCTTCGTTATCGGAGGGTGGACTGGTGATATTCCTGACCATTAGTAGACCTTATGGGAATTCTCCAGATCCAGGCAAGTCTACTGGATCTACTGTATTATACTGCATGTGTCAAGATAAGCAGCTTTCACACTAGCCGGGGCAAAGAGAAAAGGATCGTTATTGAAGACAGAACATGAGCTGGGGTTATCGGAGGGTAGACTGGTGATATTATTGACCATTAGTAGACCTTATGGAAACTGTCCACTTCCAGACGAGTCTACTGGATCTACGATGTTATACTGCATGCATCAAGATGGGCAGCTTTCACACCAGCAAAATCAAAAAGAAAAGGATAGTTAACGAAGACACAGCATGAGCTGGGGTTATCGGAGGGGGGGACTGGTGATATTACTGACCATCAGTAGATCTTCTATTATACTGCATGCGTCAAGATAGGCAGCTTTCACACTGACCGTAGCTAAAGGAAACGGATCGGCAGCTTGTACAGAGCCTGTTGAAGCTTCCCTCTGGTTTGTCTGGTGAAGTCAGTGACCATATCCAATTCCAGACTCTGTGGACAGGTGTGGCACTAATTTTGAAAGTAAGTGCACCCCCTTTACCTTTCTTACATTAATGTATTATACCGTTATCTGTTTTGTGATTTTAAGCCATTAGCCATCAAGACGGCGTCGTTGGCGGTGGCGGAAAACATGGCCGACCTTATCGATGGATACTGCCGGCTGCAGAACGAATCTCAGGAATCCCTCATTGTCTATCCTGGGAAAGGTGAACACATTGTGACCTCTGCACTTATAATGATGGGGCATTGTCATCCAATGGCAACGGGCTCTGACCCATATAGCCACATACGTTTGCCATACTGTACATGGGGGTAATATGACAACCTTCCCTGGATGACCAGGTGCCAGAGCGCGAAGTGTCAATTAATTGGATATGACAAGTCTCCTGAACAGGATGGGAATACAGGACACCTGAGCCCCAATCTGGCCCCCACCTACAATGAGCCATTGATTATACTGGTCTTATCGGGGCCATTGATTGTCCTCAAACAGTATAGCCAGGTGGTGACTGATCCTCCACACCCCTTTATAGCCTGTACCCCCATCTATAGGTATAATGACAGATATTAGGAGCTGAACGTATTATGTTACTTATGTTATAACATGATTGAGGACTTTATATTATTTTATATCACAGAAAACGACAAACGCATCAGCCTGCCTCGTATCCCCACCCAGTAAGTAAAAGCACCGCAGTTCTATGAAATCATGGTTGTGATTCTTTCTCGCTTTGATACATGGAGATCTGTCAGATTTAGTTATTTTCTTAGTTACATTTGTTTTAGTAAACAGTTTGATTTATTGAGTTCCATTCGGCATGCAATCCTCAAATCATCCTGTAGGTGGCAGCAGAAGACCAGAAAAACTTTTTTTTTTTTCTATTTTTATACCAGAAACTGATAGAGGGTTTTTTTTTTCTGTCCTGGCCATTATAGAGCTGTCATCCTGGCCGGGCGCTCTCCAGGACGTAATGTACCAATATATTGTATTCCATCTAGAAGACGACAATTAGGACATGATAGTATAGAAATAGTAAAATATGTTTGTTGCAAGTTTTCCTATTTTGTAGCTTATGAATTGTGCAAAAAAAAAAAGTTTTGCAACTTTCTGGTTAGACCTTATACTTCAATTTTTCACCTTTTCTAAGTTCTTGACTTGCTGTCAATGAATGGAATAATTCCATTCTATCTGTGCAGATGTAATAATTTTCGCACCTGGGGGGCTGTTACTTTTGATATCCAGTCTGGATAATCCTTTGTGACATGAAGAAATCGGCAGCACAGATCACCAGCCTGTCCTGGGACTTAGTTACATTTGTCCTGCGCTGATACATTGTATCAATTTGGAGTTCGGAATGTTTATTTCTCCAAACTGGATACAAATGTACCAAACTCTCATCTGTGAGAAGGACTAGCTGAGTACACATTCCCACCAATGGAGTCATGCATAGCTCATAAATGCAGTACTGACCAAAAGTTTGGACACAGCTTCTCATTCAAAGAGTTTTCTTTATTTTCATGACTCTGAAAATTGTAGATCCACATTGAAGACATCAAAACTATGAATTATCACATGTGGAATGAAATACTTAACACAAAAGTGTGAAACAACTGAAAATATGTCTTATATTCTAGGTTCTTCAGAGTAGCCACCTTTTGCTTTGATTACTGCTTTGCGCACTCTTGGCATTCTCTTGATGAGCTTCAAGAGGTAGTCACCGGAAATGGTCTTCACGTCACAGGTGCGCCCTGTCAGGTTTAATAAGTGGGATTTCTTGCCTTATAAATGGGGTTGGGACCATCAGTTGTTTTGTGCAGAAGTCTGGTGGATACACAGCTGATAGTCCTACTGAATAGACTGTTAGCTGCTTTTTTCTTGCCATAATACAAATTCTAAGTAAAGAAAAACGAGAGGCCATCATTACTTTAAGAAATGAAGGTCAGTCAGTCCGAAAAATTGGGAAAACTTTGAAAGTATCCGAGTGCAGTGGCAAAAGCCATCAAACGCTACAAAGAAACTGGCTTACATGAGGACCGCCCCAGGAAAGGAAGACCAAGAGTCACCTCTGCTGCAGAGGATAAGTTTATCCAAGTCACCAGCCTCAGAAATCACAAGTTAACAGCAGCTCAGATTAGAGACCAGGTCAATGCCACACAGAGGTCTAGCACCAGACACATCTCTAGAACAACTGTTAAAAGGAGACTTTGTGCAGCACCCCTTCATGGTAAAATAGCTGCTAGGAAACCACTGCTAAGGACAGGCAACAAGCAGAAGAGACTTGTTTGGGCTAAAGAACACAAGGAATGGACATTAGACCAGTGGAAATCTGTGCTTTGGTCTGATGAGTCCAAATTTGAGATCTTTGGATCCAACCACCGTGTCTTTGTAGAAAAGGTGAACGGATGGACTCTACATGGCTGATTCCCACAGTGAAGCATGGAGGAGGAGGTGTGATGGTGTGGGGGTGCTTTGCTGGTGACACTGTTGGGGATGTATTCAAAATTGAAGGCATACAGAACCAGCATAGCTACCACAGCATCTTGCAGCGGCATGCTAGTCCATCCGGTTTGCGTTTAGTTGGACCATCATTTATTTTTCAACAGGACAATAACCCCAAACACCCCTCCAGGCTGTGTAAGGGCTATTTGACTAAGAACTAGAGTGATGGGGTGCTATGCCAGATGACCTGGACTCCACAGTCACCAGACCTGAACCCAATCGAGATGGTTTGGGGTGAGCTGGACCGCAGAGTGAAGGCAAAAGGGCCAACCAGTGCTAAGCATCTCTGGGAACTCCTTCAAGACTGTTGGAAAACCATTTCCGGTGACTACCTCTTGAAGCTCATCAAGAGAATACCAAGAGTGTGCAAAGCAGTAATCAAAGCAAAAGGCGGCTACTCTGAAGAACCTAGAATATAAGACATATTTTCAGTTGTTTCACACTTTTTTGTTAAGTATTTCATCCCACATGTGTTAATTCATAGTTTTGATGCCTTCAATGTGAATCTACAATTTTCAGAGTCATGAAAATAAAGTAAACTCTTTGAATGAGAAGGTGTGTCCAAACTTTTGGCTTATACTGTACATGGTGCTGAGTGGACATGAGGAACTCCTCTGCAGCTGATAAACAGTGACTTTATAAAAACTGCTGCAAAAATCCAGTGACACCATGCTATACACCATAGAGATGGCAGCATAAACTGAGTGAATTATTAGCCTTGAAATAATAAAATTCTGAATACTTGTAGCCACCACTAGAGGGAGCTCCCACTGTACAGATTGCACAATAACCTCAATAGTCTGTGCACTCCCTCTAGTGGCAGCTGCAGGTAGTTATTTTTTTAACTTGCAGCCTTGTGTAAACAAAATATATATGGAGATATTAATCAAGACAAAATTTAAGACCTAGGAAAGGAGATAATCATCTAAAGTTCCCTATTTCCTTCCCAGAGACATACCGGAGAGGAGTCCGAGACTGGAAGAAGGGGGCAGCTTCGGTGAGTTCTGTAGATCTGTGGCTTCCTGCAGTTCACTAATAAAATAATAATTATTTCTTTGTTTTATAAATGTCTTTCCCAATCTAGAGTCTGATATATACGCTGAAATACCAGAAGTGGGCGAGCAGAAGTCCGCAGGTACGGGACCTACATTATATAACCTCCGTGCATTGTGAGCTTAAAGGGAAGCTCCGGCAATAATCACCGCTAGCAAGTGACCATCCACGAGATACACCGACCTGGTCATGCCTGATCATTACAGATATCACAGCATGGACTACACCCAGCTGTGATATCCACAAGGCATGTCATAAATGGGTGTCCCATCTACGGTGGTGCTTTAAAGTTTGTGAACCCTTCAGAACTTTCCTTATTTTTGTATAAGTCGGACCTAAAACGACATCATACAAATCCTAAAAGTAGATGGAGAACCAAGTATTCCAAGTTCTGTAAGCCGAGCAAAAAGAAGGATTTTGGTTGTTCCTCAAACCAGGCATCCATAGGAGCCATGACATCAGAAATGGTGTGACATTTTTATCCTTGAGGTGTTTCTTCAGGCTTGGAAACAGATGATAGTTGGAGGGAGGTAGATCTGGTGAATAAGGTGGGTGGTCAACCAGCTGGAAGCCCACCTCTGCCAGTTTTGCCGTGGAGGCGTTGTCTTGCAGTAACAAGATTCCTTTGGACAGCTTGCCGCAACTTTTGGCCTTCAAGGCTGCCGTCAATTGGTCCAGAAGTTTGATGTAATACCTTGCATTGATGGTGGAACCCTTTTGAAGGTAGTCCACTAGCAGAACGCCCTCCTTATCCCAGAACACAGACGCCATCACCTTAGTGGCTGAAGTTTGCACCCTGAACTTCTTTGGACGAGGAGAACCACTGTGCCTCCACTCTTTTGACTGCTCCTTGTTTTCAGGGTCATACAAATATAAATCCAGGTCTCGTCCATAGTGACCAGTCGATCCAGGAAGTTCTTATCAGTCTGGAAATGCTGACAAATGGACCGGGAAGTTCTCATTCACATGCTTCTCTGATCTGTTGTCAGACATTTGGGGACCCACTTTGCAGATCACTTCCTCATGTCCAAATGTTCATGGATACTGACACAAACACGTTCCCGGGAAATCCCCATGATGTCTGCTATTGCTTTAGCTGAAATTCGTGGATTCTCCAGTATGAGGTTGTGCACAGCATCGACGATCTCTGGAACAACCACTCTCAGTCGTCCAGGACGTTCCTCATCATTGGGGCTGAAGTCCCCGTTTTAAATTTGGCAACCCAGTTCTTAACTGTGGAATATGAAGGGCATTGATCCCCCAATGTCTGCGACATATCACCATGAATATCCTTCGCGGACTTTCCTTGGAGAAACAAGAATTCTTTCTCTCAGTTGCTGGGAATATCGCATTAGACTGTCATTTTGTTTTCCCGCGTGCGTAGAACACTGGTCCCATAAGCAACAAACACAAAATTTTGAAAACATATTTTAGACACATAAGGCTTTCATGTGATTTAACATTCGTTACCATAGAAACAAAAAGGGTTGACAAAGCCAAAGACTTATCAGCAGTCCCTAGTATACCATTATTGTTTTGTGGACTCATGAACATTAATATTAGCTAATGTGAGAGAGGCCTTTAGTTGCTTAGAAGTGACCTTGGGTTCCTTTTTGACCTCACGCACTATAATACGCTTTGATGTTGGAGTGATCTTTTTTGGCCACCCAATCCTGGGGAGGATAATAATGGTCTTTTTGAATTTTCTACATTTGTACATATTCAGTCTGACTATGGATTGGTGGAAATTGCAAAAAAAATGACAGCTGCACTCTGAAATGTTAAAGCATGCAAACCAAGAGTGTGAGAATATAGACATGCATTACTGCTAAAGGAAATCTAAGAACAAATTGAGATATTTAGCATACAAAAATGGCCATTTCTATATCTGACCAGTAGCCACGTGGCTATTATGTTCACTATGTTATGCACCTGTTCACACTGCATGTTTGGGAGTGCCATCAGTTTTTTGTCTAGATTATGGATTGGTGGAGTTCAATCTCTTTAGAGTTGGTTTTGTAACCTTTCAAGCTGGAAAAGCATCAACAGCTCTGCTTCACATCTTTGTTTATGCCATGACACATGTCTTGTGAAGATGATCAGTGTCACAGAGAGTTTTGCACAAAATTCGCCGACTGTCATGGTGGCGACAGGCTCTGTTCATATTGCAGAGTCTGATACTTCTCCCAATGGTTTCTCTGGTGTTTCTGATCAACTCAGATGCACCTGGGCCTAGACCTGTTGTGTGCTCATACATAGACAGGCTAGCCTACTCGTTAAACTTCTTCGATCACATGTTGTAAGGAAGCCAATCACTTCCTCTCCTTTCATTTTTATGCTGGAGGAAATATTCTACCTACGCCAACTATAGTTTATGCTGTGTTGGTCTGTGAGTTGTGGTGTCCCAGACTTGCTAGAGAAAGAGCTGATTTGTGCTTGGTGTTGTTGTGGAGCTTACCTTCATCTTGTTCTTTCCACCCTGCTCTTGTTTTCCTCCTAATCTCTTATAGTCTTATACCTCTGTGTGAGCGTGGTGTGTCAGAGTTTTCGTTCCACCTGTTTGTCTATTTCTGTGGGTTAAAGCACACTCCTGTCCTGGATCCCAATGGGGGAGGGGGTAAAAGATCAGGGCAGGTCAGGATCAGAGCCAGGGAGGAGACTCAGACATCCCCACCATTAGGTGTATAGGGATAACACTGGGCTTCCAAGTCTGATGGTCAGCTTAGGGGCCCCGGTTTCCCGCTATTTCCATAGTTCCTCTTGACAATCAGACTTTGATATATCCCTGTTCTTTAAATAAAACAGGTCGCCCACTCCCAGGATTGTTATCCCATTGATTGAAAACCCCAAATTCTAATTTCACCTTCAAATTATCTGCTAATCCTAGGGGGTCACATACTTCTGTCATTCACAGACATGTGATATTAAATCATTTACATAATTTAGAAAAGGACTAATATTTTTGACTCGTTCCTTTGATTTGGTTCTTTATCTACTTTCAGGATTCATGTGAAAATCCGATGTAGGTTTAGGTGAAATTTATCCTTAAAAATGGAAAATTCTGAAGGATTCACAAACTTTCAAGCACCATTTTGTTGAGAACTGGGGTCTTCCGTCTATCGGCTGGATATGTGCCGACTGCCTTTCCCTTCACCATGATTGTGGTGGGCCGATGAGCTGCAGAATGACCCGGATGCTGCCATCTTTGTGCCCCTTTTCCATTTCACAACACGGCATTAATGATAAAACTATCGCAAATTCTAGTCCCCTAAAGAAAGTAAAAAAAAAAAAAATTAAAAATTGAAAAAAAATTGTAAACCCCCCCCCCCCCCCATCCTTTCCTCATGCAAAAATAAAATAAATAAGTCTATTCCTTTTTGCCATAACTATAAAGGTCCAAAAAAAATTAGCATTCACCTCCCCCAAAAAATGCAAGTAAAACCAACCAAAATAATGTAAATGACAGCAATAAAAACTACTGCTCAGCACTAAAAGAAACCAGCCCCAATACAGCTCTATCGACCGAAAAATAAAATTAAAAAAAAAAAAAAAAACCCCAAACCACTGTTTTTTGAATGCTGTGAAAAATGAAACCCCAAAAACAATGGCGGAATTGCATTTTAGTTCACCGCACTATTTTTCAGTACATTATGTGGTAAAATGATTGGTGTCATTAGGAAAAACAATGCGTCCTGTAAAAAACAAGCCATCGTGGACAGAAAAACAAATGATTCTTGGGATAAATGGAGTAAAAAAACATAAGGCCTCATTTAATGGACTTTGTTGTCCATAGCAACCAATCACGGCACAGCTTTCATCTCATAAACTGCTTTGGTGAAATAAAAACTGCGCTGTGATTGGTCACTATAGAAACAACAACTCGTCATGTAAAAAACAAGCCCTTTTGGTCAGAAACCAAAAATAATGATGGCTCTTAGAACAAAGAGAGTAAAAAACATAAGGCCTCAGTCATCAAAAGTGTCTAAAGGGAATACTGGCTTGGTTGTCCATAGCAACCAATCACTGCACAGCTTTCATTTCATAAACTGCTTTGGGAAAATGAAAGCTGTCCTGTGATTGGTCACTATAGGAACAACAACTCGTCATGTAAAAAAGAAGGCCTCATGGTCAGAAAAAACCAAAACATGGCTTTTGGGACAAATGGAGCAAAAAACATAAGGTCTCATTTATCAAGTGTGTCTGAAGGGATTATTGGCTTGGTTGCCCATAGCAACCAATAACGGCACAGCTTTCATTTCATAAACTGCTGTGGTAAAATAAAAGCTGCACTGTGATTGGTCGATATGGGAACAACAACTCGTCATGTAAACAAACCATCGTGGTCAGAAACAAAAAAAAAAGATGGCTCTTGGGACAAACTAAGTAAAAAAAACATAAGACCTCATTTATCAAAAGGGTCTAATGGAAATACTGGCTTGGTTATCCATAGCAACCAATCACAGCACAGCTTTCTTCTCATAAACTGCTTTGGGAAAATGAAAGCTGCGCTCTGATTGGTCGCTATGCATATTGCTTTCTTTTTAGACATTTTTGACAAATCTGACCCAAAGTGCAAAAACAACATTTTTGAGTAAAGCTCCGTCCTCTCACTCGGACACCGCCGGTCACTGATGCTGCATTTCTTTCCCTCACAGGTCTCCGCTATACTATGAGCCGCAGTGACGTCGTGCTGGGGAGGATCCTCGGAGAAGGCTTCTTCGGTGAAGTCTATGATGGCGTGTATAAGAATGAGGTGCGTATATGCCTGTGATAAACCACAACCATAAGACCCCCCCCCCCCTCCCCCTGTGGCTGGTGGTCTCGACCTCTCCAGAGGGTGCAAAATCTGTTCGGGCATGCTGGGAGTTGTAGTTTTGCACCCATTGGGGAACTATAGGGCGGGGTCTTCTGGTCGTGTTTACCATACCTGCTTTATAATGACTACCTTTTGGCGCCGTTGTCCCGGTTTTTGCGGGAGGTGTATAGACTGATGGAATTATCATTCTTCTATTCTCAGCTGAAAGGGGAGAAGGTGAACGTCGCCGTGAAGACGTGTAAGAAGGACTGCGCTCCGGACGTCAAGGAAAAGTTCATGAGCGAAGCCTGTGAGTGTCCTGTGCACTCCGCTACATTTGGAAACCTCAATATGGGAGGGGGGAATGGAAAACAAATTCCATCATGGTACTTTGATCAATTGAAAATCGTATGTGATGCTTCTGTGCCCTTTTTGACAATAAGCAGGTAATGGTCCTATGTCAATTCCACTTATATAAAGCAGGCTCAAGTGCTGAGCCAGTACCATACATGCCAAGTGCCATCTGTGTAATACAGCCTGCACCTTCATCTAACAGCAGAGATCAGAGCTAAGGAGTCAGTCAGGCTCTGACATCTGGATTTAAAGGGGTTTTCCCACAAATAAAGTTAATTTTAATCAATAGATATTGGAATAATAAGTTCCACAATTGGATGTGTTTATCTCAGCACAGGAACTTTTTTTTAATCTTTTATATATGTGCCCTTGCTATGTACTGTGTAATGGCTGTGTCTGACCGTACAGGGACATGGTCTGATCATACCACATCTCCTGGGCCGAGGAGGAAGAAAAAAAAGTATACAGACATTACAGCACAGGATCACAAATAATTATTTATTTGAGGTAAAACATTTTTTAAAAAACGGCAGGGAAATGTTTTACCCCACAAACAGGCAGGGAAATGTTTTACCCCACAAACAGGCAGGGAAATGTTTTACCCCACAAACAGGCAGGGAAATGTCTTACCCCACACGCAGGCTGGGAAATGTCTTACCCCACACGCAGGCAGGGAAATGTTTTACCCCACACGCAGGCAGGGAAATGTTTTACCCCACAAACAGGCTGGGAAATGTTTTACCCCACACGCAGGCTGGGAAATGTTTTACCCCACAAACAGGCTGGGAAATGTTTTACCCCACACGCAGGCTGGGAAATGTTTTACCCCACACGCAGGCTGGGAAATGTTTTACCCCACACGCAGGCTGGGAAATGTTTTACCCCACACGCAGGCAGGGAAATGTTTTACCCCACACGCAGGCAGGGAAATGTTTTACCCCACACGCAGGCAGGGAAATGTTTTACCCCACACGCAGGCAGGGAAATGTTTACCCCACACACAGGCAGGGAAATGTTTTACCCTACACGCAGGCTGGGAAATGTTTTACCCCCACAAGCAGACAGGGAAATGTTTTACCCCCACAAGCAGGCAGGGAAATGTTTTACCCCCACAAGCAGGCAGGGAAATGTTTTACCCCCACAAGCAGGCAGGGAAATGTTTTACCCCCACAAGCAGACAGGGAAATGTTTTACCCCCACAAGCAGGCAGGGAAATGTTTTACCCCCACAAGCAGGCAGGGAAATGTTTTACCCCCACAAGCAGGCAGGGAAATGTTTTACCCCCACAAGCAGGCAGGGAAATGTTTTACCCCCACAAGCAGGCAGGGAAATGTTTTACCCCCACAAGCAGGCAGGGAAATGTTTTACCCCCACAAGCAGGCAGGGAAATGTTTTACCCCCACAAGCAGGCAGGGAAATGTTTTACCCCCACAAGCAGGCAGGGAAATGTTTTACCCCCACAAGCAGGCAGGGAAATGTTTTACCCCCACAAGCAGGCAGGGAAATGTTTTACCCCCACAAGCAGGCAGGGAAATGTTTTACCCCCACAAGCAGGCAGGGAAATGTTTTACCCCACACGCAGGCAGGGAAATGTTTTACCCCACACGCAGGCAGGGAAATGTTTTACCCCCACATCGCAGGCAGGGAAATGTTTTACCCCCACATCGCAGGCAGGGAAATGTTTTACCCCCACAAGCAGGCAGGGAAATGTTTTACCTCCACAAGCAGGCAGGGAAATGATTTACCCCCACAAGCAGGCAGGGAAATGTTTTTACCCCCACAAGCAGGCAGGGAAATGTTTTTACCCCCACAAGCAGGCAGGGAAATGTTTTTACCCCCCACAAGCAGGCAGGGAAATGTTTTACCTCACAAACAGGCAGGGAAATGTTTTAACCCACAAGCAGGCAGGGAAATGTTTTACCCCCCCCCCCCCCCCACAAGCAGGGAAATGTTTTACCCCCCCAAAAGCAGGCAGGGAAATGTTTTACCTCACAAAAAGAATTAGCTTTTATCCTGTGCTGTTATCTGTATACTCTCTTTTGCGTTAATAAAAACATCAGAAAAAGAGGGAAGAAAATATGAAAGCCCTGGTGCAGCTCCATTAATGGAAGAATAAAAAGTAATGGCAATGTAAAGAAGGGAAGGAAAGAAGAAAAGCACAAAAATGAAAAATCGCTTTATAGTGAAGGGGTTAATACATTCGCTCCCAAAAAAAAATGCCCCACCACATTGCACACTGTGTGTGGTATTTCAGTTCTTCCGCATTCTCTTCGGTGGAGCTGATCTGCAGTACCGTACACAACCTGAGGATTGGTGTGGCGCTGTTTTTGGAGGATATCAGCTTTCTTTTATTAATACTCAGCAATCGCTGATCAAACAAATATTAAGGAGAAGGGGCAGAGTATGGGGTGCAAGGAGGAAATGCCGACCAACCACTTTGCAATAACCCAGGGTATAAGGATACCAGAGGAGGGCAGCATTCACAATAATCCGATTTTAGGACGAGATCTGGGATTAGTTTAACCTTAGTAACACTGCCCCTTTAAGAATGTTTTTAGTGCCGCCAACCACTCCTCCAGTCCAATACTTTCATACTTTTTTTTTTTCCCTGACAGATCTGATGAGGAAACTGGATCACCCGCACATTGTGAAGCTGATCGGAATTATTGAAGAAGACCCCATCTGGATAGTGATGGAGCTGTACCCGTTTGGGGAGGTAATTAGATACAGAGGCCACAATAATGCCTGATAACACAGGTCTGCAAAGGCAAAAAGGTTTGGAAAAGTAAGATGTAATTTGTATATATTTTCAATCGCTGAGTACAGTAAAAATATTGAAAAAGTTTCATCACTCCGCCTAGATATCTCCGCCAGGGTCTAATCCACCTAGATAGCTCCACCAGGGTTTACTCCACCTGGATAGGTCCACCCGAGATCTCTCCGCCTAGATAGGTCCACCCGAGATCTCTCCGCCTAGATAGGTCCACCTGAGATCTCTCCGCCTAGATAGGTCCACCCAAGTCTTCTCTGGCGAGATTGGTCCAACAGGGTTTTCTCCGCCTAGAGAAGTCCGCCAGAGTCTTCTCCGCCTAGATGGGTCCACCCGGGTCTTCTCCGCCTAGATGGGTCCACCCGGGTCTTCTCCACCTAGATGGGTCCACCCGGATTTTCTCCGCCTAGATGGGTCCACCCGGATCTTCTCCGCCTAGATAGGTCCACCCGAGTCTTCTCTGGCGAGATTGGTCCAACAGGGTTTTCTCCGCCTAGAGAAGTCCGCCAGAGTCTTCTCCGCCTAGATGGGTCCACCCGGGTCTTCTCCGCCTAGATGGGTCCACCCGGGTCTTCTCCACCTAGATGGGTCCACCCGGATCTTCTCCGCCTAGATGGGTCCACCCGGATCTTCTCCGCCTAGATAGGTCCACCCGAGTCTTCTCTGGCGAGATTGGTCCAACAGGGTTTTCTCCGCCTAGAGAAGTCCGCCAGAGTCTTCTCCGCCTAGATGGGTCCACCCGGATCTTCTCCACCTAGATGGGTCCACCTGGATCTTCTCCGCCTAGATGGGTCCACCCGGATCTTCTCCGCCTAGATGGGTCCACCCGGATCTTCTCCGCCTAGATGGGTCCACCCGGATCTTCTCCGCCTAGATGGGTCCACCCGGATCTTCTCCGCCTAGATGGGTCCACCCGGATCTTCTCCGCCTAGATGGGTCCACCCGGATCTTCTCCGCCTAGATGGGTCCACCCGGATCTTCTCCGCCTAGATGGGTCCACCCGGATCTTCTCCGCCTAGATGGGTCCACCCGGATCTTCTCCGCCTAGATGGGTCCACGCGGGTCTTTTCCGCCTAGATAGGTCCACCTTCTCCACCATAATCTTGATAGTATCACACCACTGGGTTGCTGGTGCCAAAAACTAATTGGGTCATTGAATCAGATTTTTTGTTTTACTTTTTTTCTTTGTTCCGTTTTGCTGCCAGATGGAAATAGTCAACAATTTGCTGTTGACGGACCTTAGATCATTTTTGTTTGGTTTTAGCTTGCTTGAGTATCAAAAAAAGCTGAATATAATAAAAACTGAAGTCTTATAATATAGCAAACTAGATCAAAACACGTACAAAGGCATTCGGCAAGGGATGGGCTGCAATCCTGCGCTATTCACTGATTGATATAAACAGAGAAACTTGAGCAAAATGCTGAATAATGATCAATTTTTATTTAGAAAATCTTAAAGTGCATAGTGCAAACATTACACAAGGTTAAGTACATAAGATGGTGATAAAGGAGGAGAACGGGAGACATATGAAACCATTATCGGGTACAGACTAAGGTATTACCATGGTAGAAAACGCTCATATCTAATGCCTATAAATATTTATAAGAAGAGTGCCAGTGTAATACTACTGTATGTTCTGAGGATTTCGATAGCGTAGGGCAATGACAACAGAGACGAGTTCTTGGTACAAGATGTTATATAATATGTACACACGGTAGATACACAACGGGAATAAACACAGTAAAACAAACACACAAAACACTTTTACGCAACGGAGCGAAGGGGATTCCCGGGGCCACGCACCGGACTCCCCCAGGGAGACCACCAGAGCGAACCCCTGGACAGGGACTGTCCGGCAATCAACCCCGGAAGGCCTAAATGCGCAGCAGCCGGTACACAAGGGGCAAGTGGTATAGTCCAGGAGTGTCCGTACGGGATGATTGTCCAGCGTGGTTACGAACCGGGCAGAGTGCTGATCAAGACGGCAGACGGAGTCCGGGCACAGCTTGACGAAAACCGGGTATGGTCCAGAGTCGGTCGGTAGATTTCCAGGAGAATCCAAGGCAATCAGGAAGTAGAAACAGCAAAGCAGGAGCACACAGCAAGCAGTATACTCAGGCACTGGACTGGGCTGAGAGGCGGCCTTTTAAGCAGCTGGACAGGAAGTAGGGCAACAGAACCTTAAACTCCATGTTAACTGAGGGCAAGCTCATTCAAAAGAGAACTGGAAAACCTGGAAACCTGACATGACTCCCCCCCCCCAGAGACGGCCTCAGGACGGATCAGGGCCCGGCTTGTCCGGGAACCGTCGATGAAACTGAGCGATCTTCCGGGGAGCCCGAATGTTACCCACCGGTTCCCAGGAATCGTCCTCGGGGGCGTACCCCTGCCAACGTACCAGATATTGAAGCCGACGACGATGGAGCCGGGAGTCAATAATGTCCTCAACCACGAACTGCTCCTCGCCGTCGACCATCACAGGCGGAGGAGGAGGCACAACATGACCACGAAACGTATTAGGGGAGACAGGTTTGAGGAGAGACACATGAAAGACCGGGTGTACCTTTAGATGGTGCGGCAACCGTAGCCGACAGGCCACAGAGCTCACGATCCCGGTGATCTTAAACGGACCGATGAATTTTTGTCCCAGCTTCTGCGAAGGAACACCCAATCTCAGGTTTTTGGTGGATAACCATACAGAGTCCCCTACCTTATACATGGGTGCCGGTTTCCGGTGAGTGTCTGCCGACCTCTTGTAACGCTCCTGGGCCGTAGCCACAGTGTCCTTTAGAACCTCCAGATTCTGTCGAAGCTCTGTCAATCTGTCCTCCACCGCCGGCACCGAAACCGCAACCGGTGACCTAGGCAAAACATTCGGATGATAACCCAAGTTAGCAAAAAAGGGCGTTACCTTAGTGGAGCTGCTCTGAGTGTTGTTATAGGAGAACTCCGCCAACGGAAGCATCTTCAACCAATCGTCTTGGAGATGGCTGACATAACATCGAAGGTATTGTTCCAGGGTTTGATTCGTCCGTTCGGTTTGCCCATTTGTCTGAGGATGGTATGCAGAAGACAAACAGACATCAATCTGGAGTGCCGTACAAAAGCCCTTCCAGAACCTAGACGTGAACTGCACGCCCCGGTCAGAGATGATCTCGTCTGGTACCCCATGCAATCGGAATACGTTCTGGATAACCAAATCCACTGTCTCTGCGGCTGAGGGAAGACCGGTACACGGAATGAAGTGAGCAGCTTTAGTCAATCGATCCACCACCACTAAGATGGTATTGTGCCCGCCTGAGACTGGCAACTCCACAATAAAATCCATGGAGATAGACCCCCAAGGGCGAGATGGCACGGGTAACGGTTGGAGGAGTCCCGTAGGAGCCACACGAGGGACCTTGCACCGGGCACAAACCACGCATGAGTGGACATAGTCCTTCACATCCTTTAGACAGGTAGGCCACCAGAAAAAACGGCTCAGAAATTCCTGCGTCTTCTGTACCCCCCTATGACCAGCCAACACGGAGTCATGGACCAACTTGAGAACCCGAAGTCTTACGGTCTCCGGGACATAAATGTGTCGCTCTCTCAACCACACACCATTCCGAAGAACAAGAGTTACATCATTCGGGGGGGCAGCAAGAAATACGTCACCATCATAGGCCAGCTTGATGTCCTTCCACAAGTCCTGGTCCTGGATTACTCCAACGAAATTGGCATCCGATAACACGGTCTGAGACGGGGTTCCAGGCACGGAGTCCACGGCGTGGATTCGGGACAAGGCATCGGCTTTCCCATTACGTGAACCTGGACGGTATGTAACGACAAAATTGAATTGGTTAAGAAATAGGCTCCAACGGGCTTGCCGTGGAGACAGGCACCTGGCAGACTTAAGGAATTCCAGATTACGATGATCTGTGAGTACTATCACTTGCTGCGCGGCTCCCTGTAAGTGGTGTCTCCATTCCTTGAAAGCGGAAATAATCGCCAATAATTCCTTGTCCGCAATGTCATAGTTCCTTTCTGCAGGGGACAACCGTCGGGAAAAGAAAGCACACGGATGTAAGAGACTCTTGTCCCCAGTCCTTTGAGAAAGGATGGCCCCTAATGCGTAGTCGGAAGCGTCGACTTCCACGATAAAGGGAAGTGCGGGATTCGGATGTACCAATATAGGCGCTGAGGTAAAACAAACCTTGAGACGATGGAAGGCTTCCTGGGCCTGGGCGGACCACACAAACTTCTGTCCTTTCTTGGTTAACAGAGTGATGGGACGAACGATCTCTGAAAAATTACGGATAAAACGTCGGTAAAAGTTGGCAAAACCGACAAAGCGTTGTACCTCTTTGACGTTACCCGGTTCCGGCCAGTCCAGAATTGCTTGTATCTTGCCAGACTCCATGTTCAGTCCCTGAGGAGAGATGACATACCCTAAGAATTGTATCTGTGAGCAATGGAATTCGCATTTCTCCAGTTTAATGTACAGGTGATTTTCCCTCAGCCGGGTAAGTACGGTCTTGACGTGCTCCTGGTGTTCCTGTAGGGAATCAGAAAAGATTAGGATATCGTCCAGATAAATCACCATGAATAGGTCCATGATATCCCTAAAAATATCGTTAACTAGATGTTGGAAAGCCGCGGGAGCGTTACAAAGTCCAAAAGGCATCACTAGGTACTCAAAATGTCCATACCGACATCGGAACGCGGTCTTCCACTCGTCTCCGGGACGTATGCGAAGTAGATTATATGCCCCACGGAGATCCAATTTGGTGAATATCTTTGCCTGTTGGACCCTCTCCAATAGCTCAGGAATCAACGGTAACGGATACCGGTTCCGGATGGTTATTTTATTCAGTTCCCGGTAGTCAATACAGGGTCTCAGAGTCCCCTCTTTCTTTTTCACGAAAAAGATGGGTGCCCCTGCTGGTGAGGTAGACGGGCGAATAAATCCCTTGGCTAGGCTCTCCTCAATGTATTCTTTTAGTGCTTCTAGCTCAGGTGCCGCCAACGGGTAGACATGGCCAAACGGAATCTCCGCCCCTGGGAGTAAGTCTATGGGGCAATCATACGGTCTATGCGGGGGAAGCCGATCGGCTTTTCTTTTGTCGCATATGTCAGCTAAGTCATCATAAACCGGGGGTAGAACAGGTACCTGTACAGTGCCCTCCGCATTCGGTGTTACTGGAACCGGAACAGTTGGACTAATGGTCGGACCACTCTGCGGTGGGAAGGATATTTCCTTAGTTTCCCAATCGATGACCGGATTCGTAGACCGTAGCCACGGAATACCTAAAATAATCGGAAAATGAGGAGAGGAAATTATCATGAAAACAAGGGTCTCCTGCTGACCTGGCTTCATCACGCATTCTAGTGGTACTGTTTCCCGATCCACTGGTCCAGAGATTAACGGAGATCCGTCTACCGTCTCCATGGTAACCGGTGAGGATCTTTGCTGAGTCCGGATACCGTGTTTCCTGGCAAAAGAGGAGTCCATGAAATTTCCCCCTGCCCCAGAATCTATCATTGCAGAGGTAGGTATTAGATGCCCCTCCCACCGGATCTGAATGGGGAGCGAGCAATGGGTATATTTCCCTTCTGAGTCCTTCGGTGAGGTTGACATTACAGTCAAGGGAAATACCGCATCCAAGTGCCCACTTGCCTCAGAGATATCGGACTCTGCGTCCGTGTTGTCACACTCTGCCATGGCTGCCAATACCTTATTTGGGCGATTCGGACGTTTCGGGCAGTCTATCAAGAAATGATCCGATTGACCGCAATAGAAACACAAACGCTCACGGAGCCGGTGTTCGCGACGTTCGTTGGTCTCTCGCTTTTGCAGAGAGTCCACTTGCATAGGAACGTCCTCGGCCTCCCGTGGTGTCCTGAGAGCGGGTTCTCTAGAAGGAAACGCAAAGTTGTTTACACGGTTTACAGCTGCCCATTTTTCCTGTCTACGCTCCGTCAAGCGGGTATCAATACGCACACAGTGCTGGAGAAACAGTTCAAAATCCCCTGGAGATTTGGAACGAGCTAACTCGTCTTTGATGGTACCGGACAAACCCTTTCTGAAAACAGACAATAATGCATTGTTTCCCCAGTCGGTGTCTACCACTAACCTCCTGAACTCAGTGGCGTATTCAACGACAGAACGCTTTCCCTGACGTAAGGAAAGGAGAGCCGATTCAGCGGTAGCACGGCGATTCGGATCATCAAACATTTGCGCCATTGCGTTCAGAAAATCATCTAGGTGATTTAAACGGATGTCCCGATTCTCTATCATAGGATTAGCCCAAGCCAGTGCTCGTGAGGTTAATAACATGATTATACATAACACTTTGGACCGGTCAGAACGGTAATAATCAGCATGTACATCAAAAAACAGTATACATTGGTTCACAAATCCACGAAACTGACTACGATCACCATTGAAACGGAATGGGGGTAACCTAGGCATACCGGCAGCTGATACGGACGTAGTGGGGACGGCTTCCTGAGCCTCCACTCTGACTTGCAAATCCTGAATAGCCGGACCCAGTACCTGGTGATCATGGCCCAGCTGTGCCTCCACATCTCTGAGTTTAGTTTGTACCGCCTCCATCTCCTGCTGCAGGGAGTTAATCATGGAGAAGAGCTGATCTACTCGTGTCTCAGTCATTGCCCCAGCGAAATCCTCTTATGGCCTGAGTATAATGTAATACTACTGTATGTTCTGAGGATTTCGATAGCGTAGGGCAATGACAACAGAGACGAGTTCTTGGTACAAGATGTTATATAATATGTACACACGGTAGATACACAACGGGAATAAACACAGTAAAACAAACACACAAAACACTTTTACGCAACGGAGCGAAGGGGATTCCCGGGGCCACGCACCGGACTCCCCCAGGGAGACCACCAGAGCGAACCCCTGGACAGGGACTGTCCGGCAATCAACCCCGGAAGGCCTAAATGCGCAGCAGCCGGTACACAAGGGGCAAGTGGTATAGTCCAGGAGTGTCCGTACGGGATGATTGTCCAGCGTGGTTACGAACCGGGCAGAGTGCTGATCAAGACGGCAGACGGAGTCCGGGCACAGCTTGACGAAAACCGGGTATGGTCCAGAGTCGGTCGGTAGATTTCCAGGAGAATCCAAGGCAATCAGGAAGTAGAAACAGCAAAGCAGGAGCACACAGCAAGCAGTATACTCAGGCACTGGACTGGGCTGAGAGGCGGCCTTTTAAGCAGCTGGACAGGAAGTAGGGCAACAGAACCTTAAACTCCATGTTAACTGAGGGCAAGCTCATTCAAAAGAGAACTGGAAAACCTGGAAACCTGACAGCCAGGTAAATCACTGAAGATCCCAAAACAGAAAAAAAATGGTAGATGGCAGGGGTTTGCCCTATTGTGTAAGGAACCATATAACACACTGTGAGCATCACCTTCTACGTTCCCCCGGCCAGCGATCTGCTAAACGTTGCGAAACGTACGTCGGGCTCCCTTCCACCACCGGACCTTGGTAATGCTTTTGCACTATGCACTTTTATTTTTCGCTCATGCCAGACATTTTACTTAATTCCGGGCACATCCCTTTGATCCCTCACAGTGTGTTATTTGGTTCCTTACACAATAGAGCAAACCTCTATTTTTTCTGTTTTGGGATCTTCAGTGATTTACCTGGCACGCTTCTTATAAATATTTATAGGCATTAGATTTGAGCGTTTTCTACCATGGTAATACCTTAGTCTGTACCCGATAAAGGTTTCATTTTGTCCCCTGTTCTCCTCCTTTATCACCATCTTATGTTCTTAACCTTGTGTAATGTTTGCACTATGCACGTTAAGATTTTCTAAATAAAAATTGATCGTTATTCAGCATTTTGCTCAAGTTTCTCTGTTTATATCCTGTATTGATGAGCTGCTTTTAGCCAGTTGTGTGTGTCCCACACTGGCTTTTTTGTGAGTTTTTCTGATGGAATTTAAACTTCTCTATTCACTGATTGCCCAGACGTACTGCACAAGTGTCAGCTACATATGCCGCTGGTTTGGTTATTTTATTTTAATGTGCTGCTCTTCAGGACTGTATACAGATTTATAGAGACTTGTATGAAAAATATAAGATTGATTATCAGAAGTGCTGATCTGATCAGAGGTAATATCATCATCAATGGTCTCTCCGCAGCTCGGGCAGTACCTGGAGAAGCACAAGAACACCCTGCAGGTCCTCACCATGATCCTGTACTCGCTGCAGATCTGCAAAGCTCTGGCCTATCTGGAAGGAATCAGCTGTGTCCACAGGTAATGGAGAGCAGATTGTATTTACAGCACTGCAGTAATGCGATCCACAAGAAACACTCACCGCTGCCCCTAGTGGCTGTCTGATGTAATGACACAAATATCGAAGTCGTTATTTTTACTTGTACTTTTTTTTTTTTTTTCTTCATAAAATGAGCCTAAAAAATCCTGGTGGCATGAGAGGTACTTATAGTCGATAACTTTTTTTTTTTTTTAATGTGCTGTAGAAATAATAATAATAATATTAATAATATTTATTCACTTATATAGCGCTGTTAATTCCACAGCGCTTTACATATCAATTATAATCAAATCAATTATATATTTAGAAAAGACTGGCCAGATTAATCCAAGAAATAAATCCGTAAATTAAATGAGAAATGTAATCTGATTTTTTTTTTCATTCAGTTCCCAGGGATTAATGTCCTGAACGGTCGGGCTTAATGATCTTTTGTCCTACTGTGCAAAGGGCAGAGGGGGGAGGCTCCTGCTGCAGATAGTTTCTTACAGCTACACACAAAACAGTGAGGAGGATGATGAGGGGGCAGGGGCGGAACAATGAGGATCGTGACAGGGCCCGGGGGTGCAGGGGGGCTCCCCTAACCTAGCCCATGCTTCATCTGGATGTGTGTTCGAGGGCGCACTTCCAGCTGAGTTGCATCGCGGTGCAGAAACCCGTCAGGTCCCTCCATGTTGATACACGCTGCTGGCCAAACAGAAGTCAAAAGCTTTCATTGGCGTCACCATGACTGAGGCGGTGCATGACAATGACGTCATATGTTGTAATAGCATGGAAACCTATGAAAACTGCCAACCACTGTGGGCCAGCTATAGAGGAGGAAGATGCACAATGTGGGAGGTGGTGAGGGGAACTTATATACCAGGAGGTGGACATTATATACCATGAAGGGCTCAGGAGATGAACCGTATATACCAGCAGAGGAACAGTATAGATCAGGAGGTGCCCAGGAAAGGATCATATTTACCAGGAGGGGGACAGTATATACCAGGAGGTATCCAGGAGAGGAACATATATACTAGGAGGGTCCCAGGAAAGGATCATATCTACCAGGAGGGGGACAGTATATACCAGAAGGTATCCAGGAGAGGAACATATATACTAGAAGGGTCCCAGGAGAGGAACATATATACCAGGAGGGGGACAGTATATACCAGGAGAGGAACATATATACACCAGGAGGGGGGCAGTATACACCAGAAGGGTCCCAGGATGAGGGACATATTTACTAGGATGGGGGACATACAGTATATACCAGAATGGGGGGACATTACTACATAATGGGAGGGAGGGCAACTTGTATGTCTATATAGGATGTAGAATGCTAAATGTATACATACATCTGACCAATATGCGGGGATGAGGGGGCCCCCAAGACCCAAATTTTGCAGCGGAGCCCATTGAACTCTAGTTGTGCCATTGGGAGGGGGACATGCATAAAGGTAGAAATGCTGATGTATTTATATTTTCTTATTTCATTGCACATTTTCTGTGAAGTTTATACAATAACTTCATGGTGTAGTGGGCTTGTGCTTCTAAACAGAAGCCGATCAGAACAAGCAGAGCTTCACTGTAAAGCATGGTGGAGCAGAGTCTACGTTTGCATAGTAGGTGGCGTTAACACGGACAGGAGGAAGCGAGGGCATGGGGTTCCTGGAATTTTTACAATGTTTTTGGGAATTGTTATATTTCCAGGGTTTCTATAACATTGTATCTGCTCTCATAGGGACATCGCGGTCAGGAACATACTGGTGGCTTCCCATGAGTGCGTGAAGTTAGGAGATTTTGGACTCTCAAGGTACCTAGAAGAAGAGGAATATTATAAAGGTAGGTACTTGTGCCCATGCAGAGCTGTAATCATGATTCTGCCAGCGCTTGGTGCACCCCATAAATTGGAAACCCCAAGCGTAGCAAATCGCAAATTGATATGTGAAAGGACATGTCGGGTGATCACAACGGCAGGTTCCAAGGTTTGGAAGTTGGTGGGGTCCGAGCTACCTGATCGTACCAACACCAATGAAATCCAAATCCAGTGGACGTCCCCATTAACGAGACCTTCTTTGTGTTTTCGGCCTTGTTGCAGCCTCTGTAACCCGGCTCCCGATCAAGTGGATGGCTCCAGAGTCCATAAACTTCCGCCGCTTCACCTCGGCCAGTGACGTCTGGATGTTCGGTGAGACATTTCGGAACGTGGTGAAGGAGGAAAGGCTGCTCTCGGGTTCTTCTTATGTAAAAAAATATGTCTTTGCATCAGTGGGTGCTACATCCCAAAAACTGGTAGCACCCGGTCAACGGGATAAACCACGATGCAATGAGTTAGGACCCCTGTTGTGTGACAGATTGAACCCCAATACTTCTCTATAAGCAGGCTCATGGTCTTGTCAGACGGCGCCGGGGTCTCATTTCTGCCTTCTTTCCACTTTAGGGGTTTGCATGTGGGAGATCCTGTCCTACGGCAAGCAGCCATTCTTCTGGCTGGAGAACAAAGACGTGATCAGCGTCATCGAGAAAGGAGATCGACTTCCAAAGCCGGAAGTGTGCCCCCCGACTCTGTACACACTAATGACGAGGTGCTGGACCTACGACCTCTCCGAAAGACCCAAATTCACAGAGCTGGTCTGTAGCTTAAGGTAACAAGAAAAACATTGGGGGGGGGAGGGAACGGACAACTGCTCCGAGCACGTTTCTGCCCCAGGTGGTTGTCATTGTGAGTGGTCCCAAAAGCAAAACTGAATGTAGGAAGGAACCAGACCTTCATGGGTCTCCAAAAACTGATACTTGAGTTTTCTGGTTCCCTCTAGTCATCAATGTATGTGAAGGGAGAACTTAAGGGTGACACCTGCACACTGTTTTTAGTCTAATGATCAATGGCGTAACTAGAGTTCTATGGGCCCCGATGCAAAATTTTTACCCTCTGCCCTTCACCCCGCACAGCATGTTGGTCAGATGTACGGTATGTATGTGTATGTATACATTTAGGGATCTAAACCCTATAAAGACGTACAAGTTGCCCTCCCCATTATTTACTAATGTCCCCCATCCTGTTCTAATGTCCCCCATCCTGTTCTAATGTCACCCATCCTGATCTAATGTCCCCCATCCTGTTCTAATGTCCCCCATCCTGTTCTAATGTCCCCCATCCTGTTCTAATGTCCCCCATCCTGTTCTAATGTCCCCCATCCTGTTCTAATGTCCCCCATCCTGTTCTAATGTCCCCCATCCTGTTCTAATGTCCCCCATCCTGTTCTAATGTCCCCCATCCTGATCTAATGTCCCCCATCCTGATCTAGTGTCCCCCATCCTGTTCGAATGTCCCCATCCTGTTCTAATGTCCCCCATCCTGTTCTAATGTCCCCCATCCTGATCTAATGTCCCCCATCCTGTTCTAATGTCCCCCATCCTGTTCTAATGTCCCCCATCCTGTTCTAATGTCCCCCATCCTGTTCTAGTGTCCCCCATCCTGATCTAGTGTCCCCCATCCTGATCTAGTGTCCCCCATCCTGATCTAGTGTCCCCCATCCTGTTCTAGTGTCCCCCATCCTGTTCTAGTGTCCCCCATCCTGTTCTAGTGTCCCCCACCCTGTTCTAATGTCCCCCACCCTGTTCTAATGTCCCCCACCCTGTTCTAATGTCCCCCACCCTGTTCTAATGTCCCCCACCCTGTTCTAATGTCCCCCACCCTGTTCTAATGTCCCCCACCCTGTTCTAATGTCCCCCACCCTGTTCTAATGTCCCCCACCCTGTTCTAATGTCCCCCACCCTGTTCTAATGTCCCCCACCCTGTTCTAATGTCCCCCACCCTGTTCTAATGTCCCCCACCCTGATCTAATGTCCCCCACCCTGATCTAATGTCCCCCACCCTGATCTAATGTCCCCCACCCTGATCTAATGTCCCCCACCCTGATCTAATGTCCCCCACCCTGATCTAATGTCCCCCACCCTGATCTAATGTCCCCCACCCTGATCTAATGTCCCCCACCCTGATCTAATGTCCCCCACCCTGATCTAATGTCCCCCACCCTGATCTAATGTCCCCCACCCTGATCTAATGTCCCCCACCCTGATCTAATGTCCCCCACCCTGATCTAATGTCCCCCACCCTGATCTAATGTCCCCCACCCTGATCTAATGTCCCCCACCCTGATCTAATGTCCCCCACCCTGATCTACTGTCCCCCACCCTGATCTACTGTCCCCCACCCTGATCTAATGTCCCCCACCCTGATCTAATGTCCCCCACCCTGATCTAATGTCCCCCACCCTGATCTAATGTCCCCCACCCTGATCTAATGTCCCCCACCCTGATCTACTGTCCCCCACCCTGATCTAATGTCCCCCACCCTGATCTACTGTCCCCCACCCTGATCTACTGTCCCCCACCCTGATCTAATGTCCCCCACCCTGATCTAATGTCCCCCACCCTGATCTAATGTCCCCCACCCTGATCTACTGTCCCCCACCCTGATCTACTGTCCCCCACCCTGATCTACTGTCCCCCACCCTGTTCTACTGTCCCCCACCCTGTTCTACTGTCCCCCACCCTGTTCTACTGTCCCCCACCCTGTTCTACTGTCCCCCACCCTGATCTAATGTCCCCCACCCTGATCTAATGTCCCCCACCCTGATCTAATGTCCCCCACACTGATCTAATGTCCCCCACCCTGATCTACTGTCCCCCACCCTGATCTACTGTCCCCCACCCTGATCTACTGTCCCCCACCCTGTTCTACTGTCCCCCACCCTGTTCTACTGTCCCCCACCCTGTTCTACTGTCCCCCACCCTGTTCTACTGTCCCCCACCCTGTTCTACTGTCCCCCACCCTGTTCTACTGTCCCCCACCCTGTTCTACTGTCCCCCACCCTGTTCTACTGTCCCCCACCCTGTTCTACTGTCCCCCACCCTGTTCTTATGCCCCCCATCCTGTTCTTATGCCCCCCATCCTGTTCTACTGTCCCCCACCCTGTTCTTATGCCCCCCACCCTGTTCTTATGCCCCCCATCCTGTTCTACTGTCCCCCACCCTGTTCTACTGTCCCCCACCCTGTTCTACTGTCCCCCACCCTGTTCTACTGTCCCCCATCCTGTTCTTATGCCCCCCATCCTGTTCTACTGTCCCCCACCCTGTTCTTATGCCCCCCACCCTGTTCTTATGCCCCCCATCCTGTTCTACTGTCCCCCATCCTGTTCTACTGTCCCCCACCCTGTTTTTATGCCCCCCTTCTGGTATAAATGTACACCATCCTGGTAGATTATTATTATTATTTATTATTATAGCGCCATCAATTCCATGGCGCTTTACATGTGAAATGGGTATACATAATAGGGACAAGTACAATAATCATAAACAATACAAGACACAGACTGGTACAGGAGGATAGAGGTCCCTGCCCACGAGGGCTCAGTGTCTACAAGAGATAGGTGAGGATACAGTAGGTTAGGGTAGAGCTGGTTGTTCGGCGTTATATCAGTCTGAGGGTTACGGCAGGTTGTAGGCTTGTCGGAAGAGGTGGGTCTTCAGGTTCCTTTTGAAGCCTGTCAAGGTAGGTGAGAGTCTGATATGTTGTGGTAGATCATTCCAGAGTATGCGGGAGGCACAGGAGAAATCTTGGATGCGATGGTGGGAAGAGGAGATGAGAGAGGAGTAGAGAAGGAGATCTTGTGAGGATCTGAGGTTGCGTGCAGGTACCGGGAGACTACGTCACAGATGTAAGGAGGAGACAGGTTGTGCATGGCTTTGTACGTCATTGTTAGTGTTTTGAATTGGAGTCGTTGGGCAATGGGACGCGCAATATATGACACGCCCACAGGATCGGGGGGCTACCAGTCACCGGATCGTGGTTCTTCTCCTGGGTCACCGTGGTGGCCTTGCCCGGTTCCGTGACCCCATTCAGTGTCAATAAAGCTTTGGGGATGGGGGTAGTTGTTCGTGACGCCACCTCTGGTGCGCGGCCAGTAATTAGCAGCCGCTGCGATTGTTTTCCTCTTCTGGGTCGGATGGTGACGCAGCTCGGGTGTTTAAGCTCTGCTTCAGCACAGGTAGAGCTAGGCCCCAGGGACGACGATGGTGGTAGTAGTACTCGCCTATGGCACAGGGGCGCGATGGTGAGGGCGCCGGCAATGATGGGATGACACAGAGGGCTCAGTTCAAGTTCTTTTTACTCACTGAAGTCACTCGGGTGAGGCGCAGTACCCTGTGGCGCTTGAAGCCTCAGGGGCGCCATATATATGTCCCCCATTCTTTGCAACATCCTGGGATATATGACCCCATCCTGGTAAAAGATGTCCCCCAATCCAGGTATCCATGCCCCCCCAATCCAGGTAACTGTCCCCCCAATCCATGTATCTGCCCACCCCCCCAATTGATGTATCTGCCCACCCCGATGTATCTATGTACCCCCCCCTCCAATCCAGGTATCTATGTCCCTTAATCCATTATGTATATGTCCCCCATCCTGGTATAAATGTCTTCATCTTGGGCCCTACTGGAATATACTGTCCCCCTCCTGGTATATAGTGTCCCCCTTCTGGACCCCTCCTGGTATATACTGTCCACCCCTGGGCTCCTACTGGTATATACTGTCCACACCTGGGCTCCAACAGATATATACCGTCCTCCTCCTGGGCTCCTACTGGTATATACTGTCCCCCACCTGGTATCTGTCCCCCTACTGGTATATACTGTCCCCCACCTGGTATCTGTCCCCCTACTGGTATATACTGTCCCCATCCTAGTAAATATGTCTCTGTTCTGTCTAACGCAAAAAAAATCAAACCTTGTACTCCCCCTCCCTGGCTACCAAGTTGCGCGGCGTCCTTCTCCATAGCCAACGCTCACATCCAGCTGAAGCAGGGGCTGGGGTCAGCAGGGCCCCTGAATCCCCAGGCCCGGTCACGATCCCTGCAACCACGATTGTTCTGCCCCTGCTAATGATACAAAACTACTTGTACTATGAGTTGACCACACGCGAATATTCTGGCCAATTTAATTTGGCGTGTTGGCACCTTCCAAGATGTCAAACGTCAAAGACACAAGCCACAAAAATCAGATCAAATGTGGTAAAGTCCATTTTATACGCAAGTTGGCAACTGTAATCCATGAAGAACTGTCCCAGGCGGCACCATCCATGGTGGCTTCAACAGTCATACCACCATTGCATTGGACTTTCATGGAACGTGGTCATCCTCAAGTTGGTGCTAGCCAAGCAATGGCGGCCATAATGAACCACAAATCTGAGGTCTTATTGAAATTATGGGCCAACACTGATTCTTATCGGTCATCTGATCTTTATTGATCCACTCAGGTCAAAAATAGATCTTGGATCTTCTACATCGCAACCTGTTGAAGATGACGTCCTCCAGATCTCTGAAACTTGCTCTTTCGTAAATTGCTCCTAGCTCAGCATCATATGAGGAGAGTCAGTCACCAGAAAGTGAGCGAGTTATTTACGAAGGTCGATGTAACAAGTTCTGGGTATGATTCAGGAGGAGACGTCTGACAGCGGTTGAATGCAGTGCACCATGGACGGTACTCCATAAATCCTCAGTACCGGAGTCAGGGAGCTGATCATACCGAGCTAGAATTACTGCCAGATCAAAATACCAAAATAAATAGCGTAATACATCTTCAAAAGCACAAAAAACGTCATCTACAACGGCGACTTCTACTATTTATAGCTGCGAAGTGAAGAGAGCGCTCAAGAAACGGACCCGGAGAGACTGATGGCTGCGGTGACACAAGGATGGATGTCACCAGCACCGGCCGAGACTCTGCACACAGCAACGCTGTTACCAAAAACATTACCATAAAGCATTATAGCAGTTATATTCTTGTACATAGGAGCAGTATTATAGTAGTTATATTCTTGTACATAGGGGCAGTATTATAGCAGTTATATTCTTGTACATAGGGGGCAGTATTATAGTAGTTATATTCTTGTACATAGGAGCAGTATTATAGTAGTTATATTCTTGTACATAGGGGCAGTATTATAGCAGTTATATTCTTGTACATAGGGGGCAGTATTATAGTAGTTATATTCATGTACATAGGGGGCAGTATTATAGTAGTTATATTCTTGTACAAGGGGCAGTATTATAGTAGTTATATTCTTGTACATAGGGGGCAGTATTATAGTAGTTATATTCTTGTACATAGGGGGCAGTATTATAGTAGTTATATTCTTGTACATAGGGGGCAGTATTATAGTAGTTATATTCATGTACATAGGGGGCAGTATTATAGTAGTTATATTCTTGTACATAGGAGCAGTATTATAGTAGTTATATTCTTGTACATAGGAGCAGTATTATAGTAGTTATATCCATGTACATAGGGGGCAGTATTATAGTAGTTATATTCTTGTACATAGGGGGCAGTATTATAGTAGTTATATTCTTGTACATAGGGACAGTATTATAGTAGTTATATTCTTGTACATAGGGGGCAGTATTATAGTAGTTATATTCTTGTACATAGGGGGCAGTATTATAGTAGTTATATTCTTGTACATAGGGACAGTATTATAGTAGTTATATTCTTGTACATAGGGGCAGTATTATAGTAGTTATATTCTTGTACATAGGAGCAGTATTATAGTAGTTACTGCCTCTATGTACAGGAATATAACTATTATCATACTGCCCCTATGTACAAGAATATAACTACTATAATACTGCCCCTATGTACAAGAATATAACTACTATAATACTTCTCCTATGTACAAGAATATAACTACTATAATACTGCCCCCTATGTACAAGAATATAACTACTATAATACTGCCCCTATGTACAAGAATATAACTACTATAATACTTCTCCTATGTACAAGAATATAACTACGATAATACTGCCTCCTATGTACAAGAATATAACTACTATAATGCTGCCCCTATGTACAAGAATATAACTACTATAATACTGCCCCTAAGTACAAGAATATAACTACTATAATGCTGCCCCTATGTACAAGAATATAACTACTATAATACTGCCCCCTATGTACAAGAATATAACTACTATAATACTGCCCCTATATACAAGAATATAACTACTATAATACTGCCCCTATGTACAAGAATATAACTACTATAATACTGCCTCCTATGTACAAGAATATAACTACTATAATACTGCTCCCTTTGTACAGGAATATAACTACTATAATACTGCACCCTATGTACAAGAATATAACTACTATAATACTGCCTCTATGTACAGGAATATATTATAGTAGTTATATTCTTCTACATAGGGGCAGTATTATAGTAGTTATATTCTTGTACATAGGGTGCAGTATTATAGCAGTTATATTCTTGTACATAGGAGCAGTATTATAGTAGTTATATTCTTGTACATAGGGGGCAGTATTATAGTAGTTATATTCTTGTACATAGGAGCAGTATTATAGTAGTTATATTCTTGTACATAGGGGCAGTATTATAGTAGGTATATTCTTGTACATAGGAGGCAGTATTTTAGTAGTTATATTCTTGTACATAGGGGCAGTATTATAGTAGTTATATTCTTGTATATAGGGGGCAGTATTATAGTAGTTATATTCTTGTACATAGGAGGCAGTATTATAGTAGTTATTTTCTTGTATATAGGGGGCAGTATTATAGTAGTTATATTCTTGTACATAGGGGCAGTATTATAGTAGTTATATTCTTGTACATAGGGGGCAGTATTATAGTAGTTATATTCTTGTACATAGGGGGCAGTATTATAGTAGTTATATTCTTGAACATAGGAGGCAGTATTATAGTAGTTATATTCTTGTATATAGGGGCAGTATTATAGTAGTTATATTCTTGTACATAGGGGGCAGTATTATAGTAGTTATATTCTTGAACATAGGAGGCAGTATTATAGTAGTTATATTCTTGTATATAGGGGCAGTATTATAGTAGTTATATTCTTATACATAGGGGGCAGTATTATAGTAGTTATATTCTTGTACATAGGAGGCAGTATTATAGTAGTTATATTCTTGTACATAGGGGGCAGTATTATAGTAGTTATATTCCTGTACATAGAGGCAGTATTATAGTAGTTATATTCTTGTACATAGGGGCAGTATTATAGTAGTTATATTCTTGTACATAGGGTGCAGTATTATAGTAGTTATATTCTTGTACATAGGGGCAGTATTATAGTAGTTATATTCTTGTACATAGGGGCGGTATTATAGTAGTTATATTCTTGTACATAAGAGGCAGTATTATAGTAGTTATATTCTTGTACATAGGGGCAGTATTATAGTAGATATATTCTTGTACATAGGGGCAGTATTATAGTAGTTATTTTCTTGTATATAGGGGGCAGTATTATAGTAGTTATATTCTTGAACATAGGAGGCAGTATTATAGTAGTTATATTCTTGTATATAGGAGGCAGTATTATAGTAGTTATATTCTTGTATATAGGGGCAGTATTATAGTAGTTATATTCTTGTACATAGGGAGCAGTATTATAGTAGTTATATTCTTGTACATAGGAGGCAGTATTATAGTAGTTATATTCTTGTACATAGGGGGCAGTATTATAGTAGTTATATTCTTGAACATAGGAGGCAGTATTATAGTAGTTATATTCTTGTATATAGGGGCAGTATTATAGTAGTTATATTCTTGTACATAGGAGGCATTATTATAGTAGTTATATTCTTGTACATAGGGGGCAGTATTATAGTAGTTATAGTCTTGTACATAGGGGCAGTATTATAGTAGTTACATTCTTGTACATAGGGGCAGTATTATAGTAGTTATATTCTTGTACATAGGGGCAGTATTATAGTAGTTATAGTATGTACATAGGGGCAGTATTATAGTAGTTATATTCTTGTACATAGGGGAAGTATTATAGTAGTTATATTCTTGTACATAGGGGCAGTATTATAGTAGTTATATTCTTGTACATAGGAGGCAGTATTATAGTAGTTATATTCTTGTACATAGGGGCAGTATTATAGTAGTTATATTCTTGTACATAGGGGAAGTATTATAGTAGTTATATTCTTGTATATAGGGGCAGTATTATAGTAGTTATATTCTTGTACATAGGGGCAGTATTATAGTAGTTATATTCTTGTACATAGGAGGCAGTATTATAGTAGTTATATTCTTGTATATAGGGGGCAGTATTATAGTAGTTATATTCTTGTATATATTGGGCAGTATTATAGTAGTTATATTCTTGTACATAGGAGGCAGTATTATAGTAGTTATATTCTTGTACATATGGGGCAGTATTATAGTAGTTATATTCTTGTACATAGGGGGCAGTATTATAGTAGTTATATTCTTGTACATAGGAGGCAGTATTATAGTAGTTATATTCTTATACATAGGGGCAGTATTATAGTAGTTATATTCTTGTACATAGGGGGCAGTATTATAGTAGTTATATTCTTGTACATAGAGGGCAGTATTATAGTAGTTATATTCTTGTATATAGGGGCAGTATTATAGTAGTTATATTCTTGTACATAGGGGGCAGTATTATAGTAGTTATATTCTTGTACATAGGGGCAGTATTATAGTAGTTATATTCTTATACATAGGGGCAGTATTATAGTAGTTATATTCTTGTACATAGGAGGCAGCATTATAGTAGTTATATTCTTGTACATAGGGGGCAGTATTATAGTAGTTATATTCTTGTACATAGGGGTAGTATTATAGTAGTTATATTCTTGTACATAGGGGCAGTATTATAGTAGTTATATTCTTGTACATAGGGGGCAGTATTATAGTAGTTATATTCTTGTACATAGGGGCAGTATTATAGTAGTTATATTCTTGTACATAGGAGCAGTATTATAGTAGTTATATTCTTGTACATAAGAGGCAGTATTATAGTAGTTATATTCTTGTACATAGGGGGCAGTATTATAGTAGTTATATTCTTGTACATAGGGGCAGTATTATAGTAGTTATATTCTTGTACATAGAAGCAGTATTAGGCTATGTGCGCACGTTGCGTACAAGCCCTGCAGAAATTTCTGCAGCGATCTGAAGAGCACATGTGCGCTTTAGATCGCTGCAGAAATGTCCGTAGTGAGCGCCGATTCCATGCGCTCTGCCTGCAGCTCCTGCCATAGACAGAGCAGGAGCTGCCGGCAAAGCGCAGGAAAGAAGTGACATGTCACTTCTTTTTGCGCAGCGCTTCGGCAGTAGCCGAAGCGCTGCGCACTGAGACGCCACGTGCGCACGGCCCCTGCACAATCTCCATAGACTGTGCAGGGGCCGCAGGACGCATGCAGTTACGCTGCGCTACAAAGCGCAGCGTAACTGCATGTTTTTACGCAACGTGCGCACATAGCCTTATAGTAGTTATATTCTTGTACATAGGGGCAGTATTATAGTAGTTATATTCTTGTACATAGGGGGCAGTATTATAGTAGTTATATTCTTGTACATAGGGAGCAGTATTATAGTAGTTATATTCTTGTATATAGGGGGCAGTATTATAGTAGTTATATTCTTGTACATAGGGGGCAGTATTATAGTAGTTATATTCTTGTATATAGGGGCAGTATTATAGTAGTTATATTCTTGTACATAGGGGGCAGTATTATAGTAGTTATATTCTTGTATATAGGGGCAGTATTATAGTAGTTATATTCTTGTACATAGGGGGCAGTATTATAGTAGTTATATTCTTGTATATAGGGGGCAGTATTATAGTAGTTATATTCTTGTACATAGGAGGCAGTATTATAGTAGTTATATTCTTGTACATAGGGGGCAGTATTATAGTAGTTATATTGTTGTACATAGGGGGCAGTATTATAGTAGTTATATTCTTGTACATAGGAGCAGTATTATAGTAGTTATATTCTTGTACATAGGAGCAGTATTATAGTAGTTATATTCTTGTATATAGGGGCAGTATTATAGTAGTTATATTCTTGTGGTTAGTGGGAAGCATTATAAGTGTTACACACATAGGAGCAGTATATTTGTAAAATGTGTACTTATTTGCGGTGGTTGTTACTATTTTTCTTTCTGAATCTACAGTGATATCTATCAGACGGAAAAAGAGATTGCAAAGGATAAAGAAAGGAATAACCGACAACGTCCCCCTAAAATCATTGAACCAGTTCAACCTCAGGAGCCTCCTCCGAAGGTACATTATATTTTATAAAACCTTCCATATATTTGCTACTTTTTGCGTTCCTTACATTATGTATTCTATTATTGTTACCTCCAGAGCTGTAATCCTACTTCTGCTGGATTCCAGTTAGCTCTCAGGCTGCAGGGCCTCGTCTCTACCTGTAGCTTTCTGTTAATGCTTTTATAGATTATTTTATGCCTCTCGTCTTTACGGTCCCTATACACATAAAGGTTGGCTGAACCTGCGGAGTACCTGATATGTACTGGGACCGCCATATAACGTCACTATATGAATAGAATACCAGATTTCCATGTGACCTCAAATAAAAATGCAAAACCATGTCCTCTCTCCTGCAGCCGAGCCGCCCGAAATACAAAGCGGCAGCACCCGGGAACCTACTGACACCAAGTCTGCAATTCCAGGTAAGCGGCCATTACAGCCGGCGCCCCCTTCTGGCACTTTCAGCAATATTTAAGTTCTAGGGGGTCCCAGATTTTACAACATTTACATTAATACTTTCATAATAGAATATGTAATTGGTGACATTAGGGAAGTTGTATCTCATGTCTTGATAGTAACTCGGGCTCTGAACTATTATCTCATGGTCTGGTCAGAGATATGGCTCTGTTCCTTGTTCCTGCACTACACGAATAAATAATCATTACAATCCCTATCTTTACAACCCATCAAAGGGTTAAAAGACAAATCTCAAATCATCTCAAATCTCTGAGCTCTAGCTTTCTCTGACATATCATCTCAGATTTTTGTTCTTACCTGACATAGTTTGTGAAATTTTTGATCTTCTGTGACATATTGTAGGGGATCTTTATCCTTCTGTGATGTTATTTTAGATCTTTCATCCTACCTGACCTCTTATGGGAGATATTTGATCTTCTGTAACATTTTCAGATCTTTTACTTTACGATATATTTTGGGAGATCTTTGATCTTCTGCAACATATTGTCTCTGACCTTTGATCTTCTGTGACATATTGTAGGAGATCTTTATCCCTCTGTGACATTAATTTTAGATATTTCTTCTTCCCTGACCTATTATGGGAGATCTTTGATTGTTTGCGACATCATCTCTGATCTTTGTTCTTCTGTGACATATTATCTCTGATCTTTGTTCTTCTGTGACATATTATCTCTGATCTTTGTTCTTCTGTGACATATTATCTCTGATCTTTGTTCTTCTGTGACATATTATCTCTGATCTTTGTTCTTCTGTGACATATTATCTCTGATATTTGATCTTCTGTGACATATTATCTCTAATCTTTGTTCTTCTGTGACATATTATCTCTGATCTTTGTTCTTCTGTGATATATTGTCTCTGATCTTTGTTCTTCTGTGACATAATATATCACAGAAGATCAGAGATAATATGTCACAGAAGAACAAAGATCAGAGATAATATATCACAGAAGATCAGAAATATATCACAGAAGATTAGAGATGTCACAGAAGAACAAAGATCAGAGACAATATATCACAGAAGAACAAAGATCAGAGATATGTCACAGAATAACAAAGATCAGAGATCATATATCACAGAAGATCAGAGATATGTCACAGAAGAACAAAGATCAGAGATAATATATCACAGAAGATCAGAAATATATCACAGAAGATTAGAGATATGTCACAGAAGAACAAAGATCAGAGACAATATATCACAGAAGAACAAAGATCAGAGATATGTCACAGAAGAACAAAGATCAGAGATCATATATCACAGAAGATCAGAGATATGTCACAGAAGAACAAAGATCAGAGATAATATATCACAGAAGATCAGAAATATATCACAGAAGATTAGAGATATGTCACAGAAGAACAAAGATCAGAGACAATATATCACAGAAGAACAAAGATCAGAGATATGTCACAGAAGAACAAAGATCAGAGATCATATATCACAGAAGATCAGAGATATGTCACAGAAGAACAAAGATCAGAGATTTGTCACAGAAGAACAAAGATCAGAGATAATATATAACAGAAGATCCGAGATAATATGTCGCAGAAGAACAAAGATCAGAGATAAAATATCACAGAAGATCAGAGATATGTCACAGAAGAACAAAGATCAGAGACAATATATCACAGAAGAACAAAGATAATATCTCTGATCTTTGTTCTTCTGTGGCATTATCTCTGATCTTCTGTGTCATATTCTCTCTGATCTTTATTCTTCTGTGACCTGTTGTAGTGGCTCTTTATCCTTCTGTGACATTATTTTAGATTTTTCTTCTTACCTGGCCTACTATGGGAGATCTTTGCTCATTAGTAACATGATCTTAGATCTTTAATTTTACAAAATATTTTGCAAGATCTTTGATCTTCTGTGGCATATTATCTCTGATCTTTGATATTCTGTGACATAATGTAGGAGATCTTTATTGTACTGTGATATTTTAGCTCTTTCCTCTTACTTGACCTATGGGAGGTCTTTGATCTTCTCTAATATTATCTCAGGTCTCTCATTTTACAACATATTTTGGGAGATCTTTGAGCTTCTGCGACATTTTGTAGGAGATCTTTATCCTTCTGTGACATTATTTTAGCTTTCTTTTTACTAGACCTCTTATGGGAGATCTTTGATAGATACTCATTACCTCAGTTTCTTTATCTTACGTGACATATTATCTCTGATCTTTGATCTTCTGTGATGTTATCTCTGATCTTTGATCTTCTGTGACATATTGTAGGAGATCTTTCTTTCTGTGACATTATTTTAGATCTTTCTTCTTACCAGACCTATTATGGGAGATCTTTGACCTTCTGTGACATTACCTCAGTTTCTTTATCTTATGTGACATATTATCTCTGATCTTTGATCTTCTGTGACATATCTTTGATCTTCTGTGACCTATTGTAGGAGATTTTTAGCCTTCTGTGACATTATTTTAGATCTTTCTTCTTACCAGACCTATTATGGGAGGTCTTTGACCTTCTGTGACATTATCTCAGTTTCTTTATGTGACATATTATCTCTGATCTTTGATCTTCTGTGACATATTGTCTCTGATCTTTGATCTTCTGTGACATTATCTTTGATCTTCTGTGACATTATCTTTGATCTTCTGTGACATATCTCTGATCTTTGATCTTCTGTGGCATATTATCTCTGATCTTTGATCTTCTGTGACATATTGTAGGAGATCTTTCTTTCTGTGACATTATTTTAGATCTTTCTTCTTACCAGACCTATTATGGGAGATCTTTGACCTTCTGTGACATTACCTCAGTTTCTTTATCTTATGTGACATATTATCTCTGATCTTTGGTCTTCTGTGACATATCTTTGCTCTTCTGTGACCTATTGTAGGAGATTTTTAGCCTTCTGTGACATTATTTTAGATCTTTCTTCTTACCAGACCTATTATGGGAGATCTTTGACCTTCTGTGACATTACCTCAGTTTCTTTCTTATGTGACATATTATCACTGATTTTTTGTTACCTCTTACCTGTTTGTTTTTTTTTTTCTTACTCGACCTCTGATATAAGATCCTTGATAAGTCCTTATTCAACAATACGTCTGAGATGTTTCTTGGCATTATCTTGAGTCTCTGACTATTCCTGATATATAATCTCAGATTTTTGCTAATCCTTGATGTATAAAGTTGTTCTGTCTTTCTGTGACGTATTATCGTAGATCTCTGACCTTCCCTGAGATTTTATCTCAGCATTTTAACTTTTTGTGACATATTATCTCAGACGTCCATCCATCTTTGACTTATCCTCTCAGATCACAGCCTGGATCTGACGTATTATGCCAGATCTCGTGACTACTATATCTGAGATCTGTGACTCCGCTTTCGATACAATGTAACGTGATCTCTAAGCGATGGTTCTTGACGTTTCTCTGACATATCATCTCAGGGCTCAGTGCTATCGTCATGATAATTTCATCACAGCCCCGGAGCGCTCCCATACCCCCGACCGGCTGTCTATCTGCAGAGTCGAAAAGTCAATTTAATTCTTGCTAGCATCAACTAAATATTAATATAAAAAGAAAAATCACAGCCAAAGAGAAGTCAATTATTGTAAAATATTTCCAAATGTGTGCTGCCTGTGTGATACTACCAGATGTGTGTGCGGCGCTCCGTGGCGGGGGCCGTGTAATATCCGGGCGCGGGACGGACGAGCCTTTGTATCTGCTTTCCTGCTGTTCAGCAGAAATGATGTTATTTGGGCTCCGGCCGAGGGGCGCACAATGAGCAGCCGGCGTGTCATCTGGTCGCAACGCAGCAAAAAGTCAGGACATTTGCAGTGTGATTGAAAAAACATTATCTATCGGTGTCAGGGGCGCGCGCCGCTGAGATACCGGGGCCAGGACTGCAATGCAAAGATCCCACAAAGCTGCCGGCGCCCCCATCTGCACCGCTCCGGATAGGCTTAAGGGACCATTAAATGTCACTTAGTATCAATTAGCTCAGAAATGATGAGGGGCGGCCGGACATGTCTGTGTTAAAGGAAATGCAGCAAAAAATAAATAAATAAATAAAATATGAAAAAAAACAATAGGCAGATTGTACAGGTATATGAAAATCTGCTCGCTTATTTATTTCCAGGAAAATCCCATTGATTTAAACACTAATTAGATTGTTTTATGTTTTTTGTTTCTGTTTTTTTTTTCTCCTTCTTTTTGGTCAACTTTATTCTCTCCAATGTCATGTGGAGTGAGGGCTTTAATAGGGGTCCGGGGCTCCTAATCTGACCCTAAGGCTATCCCTGATCCCAGAGATGCTTTTAATGGTGAAAAGGTCTGGGCCACCTTACTTGCCCTCCGAACCAGCCCTGATGTAATACCTACCTCCCAGGGGAGGGTCGGGACAGGAGTGGTTGAATTTATAGATATGGACAAATGGGGAACCCAAAACTCTATCACACACTGAGGTATTAGACAATACGTGATAACGAGGAAATAAAGAGCAGTAGAACCCACAGATTTAACCAAACGGGGAAACCAGATCTAGATCACACACAGAGGTATTAGACAATACCTAATAAGGAGAAAATAAAGAGCAGTAGAGCCCACAGATATGGACAAATGGGAAACCAAATCTCGATCATACAGCTAGCACACACGGAGATATATGACAATATGTGATGAGGAAATAAAGAGCAGGAAGGAAATGACCAGATGACAAGAGGATTTCCAAAAGGGGGAAACAAAAACTCGATCACACAGTTACCACACACAGAGGTATTAGACAATATGTGAGAATGAGGAAATAAAGAGCAGTAGAGCCCACAGATATGGCCAAACGGGGAAACCAAATCTAGATCACACACACAGGTATTAGACCATACCTAATAAGGAGAAAATAAAGAGCAGTAGAGCCCACAGATATGGACAAAAGGGAAACAAAAACTCGATCATACAGCTAGCACACACAGAGATATGACAGTATGTGATAAGGAGGAAGTAAAGAGCAGGGAGGAAATGACCAGATGACAAGAGGATTTCCACAGCACACAAAGCAGAACGCAGTAGATCACCAGCAACTGGAATACAACAGCACACAGACTGGATTAGCAAAAGCTATAGTCTGCATGGGAAGACAGGCTCCTCCATCTTAAAAAGGCGGGGAGTAACTGTGATAGGTCTCTAACCACATGTGGCCTAACAGGTAACCAACAGGCTAGCAGAAATTTAACTCCTGCTAGCCCGATCAGTATTGCGCACACAGCTGATCGATGCCAGAGCCTGCCTGTGCAACTCAGAAGCAGCAGAGAAAGCATAGTGTGGAGCGTCAGATTCTGCAGTGTGAACAGCGTCTGATGCCGCCATGACACTCAGCCAGTTTAGAACCAAACACTGTGATACACGATTTATGGTCAGGAGTGGTATACAAACAAAGCTAATTTATTCTTGAGCCTGTAAATGTGACAACACATGGTAAAAAATGTAAATGTAAATTTAACATACAAATAAAACAATTGTGCATATATAAAATTGTCATCATGACCAAAAAGGAAGGGAAGAGGGCAAACATACAAAACACTAAACACGATACATGGTTATGAAAGTCAAATGCTGCCAAAAATATATATAATGTGACAATACAGAGGGGAATAATAATAATTGTAGCAGTAAAAAAGACACAATGGACTGGATAATACTTTCATGGAACCCTGGATACTTTGTGTCAAATAACATGGCAGAATATAGAAAAGTAATGAAGTAATTGGTGCACACAGTATCAGGGGGTAATCTGCACAGACATATTAACTAAAAAGTGTATATGCATGTAGGCAATTCCAAAGCTGTGCAAAAAAACATTGTTCATCATGGATAATAAAAACCATGCTGTGCCACCATATGCTACCTTTTGAACACCCAATGCACGTTTCGCCAGAGCTTCTTCATAGGGTCCTATACATATATAGGCTCAGTGTTTAGCCTATTTGTTTTTTTTAACCTTTACCAACATTTACTGTTTATTGGTCCATTGGTTAGCCGCCATATTTATAGGTTTATAGTTTAAAATATTGATATTACACTTGTATATTTTTTTTTCATTCCCCCACCAACTTAACTTACAAAAAATACCAAATGTATTGGAAAAAAGTAATTTTGTAAGGTGTATTTGACAAACCACATACAGACTTTGGCCTGTGTTTAATATTATGATCTTCAATTTGCAGTAAAAAAAATAAAAAATAAATAAACATATATATATATATTAACCTGTTCGCTTTTTCGCTTTGTCTGTGAGACTCACAGTAATACCAAATTTATACACATTTTTTTATCTTTTATTATTTATTAAAAAAAAAAAACTAATACGGGACAATGAACGTGAAATTTGAAGGCAAATGTGAAATATATATATCGTTTAGGAAAAATGAGTGATTACAGTTTTATATATTCTTCTTTTTTTTACATTTTTTTTTAATTTTTTTGTTCTATTCTACATCTTTAAAGAGCAAGCGTCTTTTAAAAGAAATCAATAATGCATATGAAAATAAGCAATGTTCGGACAGGGCGACCTCTGAGGGCCATAGGGTGGCATATACTATGATGGCCATAGGGTGGCATATACTATGATGGCCATAAGGTGGCCATATACTGTGAGGGCCATAGGGTGGCCATATAATATGAGGCCGTCTTTTAATTTTAATTTTTTTTTTTAAATTCAAAAATCAATCATGCATATGAAAATAAGCAATGCTTGAACAGGGTAGCCTCTGAGGGCCATAGGGTAGGGCCATATACTATGAGGGCCATAGTATGTCCATGTACTATGAGGGCCATAGTGTGTCCATGTACTATGAGGGCCATAGGGTGGCCATATACTGACTGCGAGGGCCATAGGGTGGCCATATACTGACTGCGAGGGCCATAGGGTGGCCATATACTGACTGCGAGGGCCATAGGGTAGGGCCATATACTATGTGGGCCATAGGGTGGCCATATACTATGTGGGCCGTAAGGTGGCCATAGTATGTCCATATACTGTGAGGGCCATATACTGTTAAGGCCATGTACTGTGAGGGCCATAGGGTAGGGCCATATACTGACTGTGAGGGCCATAGGGTAGGGCCATATACTGACTGCGAGGGCCATAGGGTAGGGCCATATACTGACACTGAGGGTCATAGGGTAGGGCCATATACTGACACTGAGGGCCATAGGGTAGGGCCATATACTGACACTGAGGGCCATAGGGTGGTTATATACTATAAGGGAGCTCGTGAACATGCATGGAAGAGAGGTAGCCTTATCGGAAAATACATAATTGTGCCCCTCCTGGAGGCTCTTCGTGCTACTATGTCCCCTTATAAGTGTTCGAGCTCCTCTGTTTCATCGGTAGTTGGCTAAGTCTATGCAGGTCTACAACAACCAAAGAGAAGGGAGGTCTAAGTATTGGCTTAGGAAGTCAATGATACCGGGCCATAGAGCCAAGTGTAGCTTTGCTAATGGCGGTACTCCTTACTCATTGCTTAAAAACCATAAATGCTTTTGACGATCCTCGTCAACGTTGCGTTTCTTTGTTGCGCTTCTCTTCTCTGCAAATGCCAAAGCTGCTAATTGTGTGTTTGTGTCTGTGCCCCGCACCTTCTCTGCGCAGGTGCCCGAGAGCCTGTGTGCCAGCTCACCCACTCTCTGCAGCCCGACAGAATACATGTCTCCAATTGACTCCACACGGAGCCCACCGCTCCTGCGGCACAGCATCATCAAACGGCGCAGCATGAGGGTAAGGCTTGCATGCTTGGCGTCCATCGTGCCTCGTCACTCGCTGTCGGCTTGGTTTGGGTGCGACCATCAACGTCGGACAATATTTTACCTCTTTGTTGTGTTCTTCATTCCTTGGAAGGAGGAGGACTTTCTTAAGCCAAGCAGTCGAGAGGAAGCCCAGAAAATATGGGAGAAAGAACGGGCAAAGATGCTGCAAGTCATGAATCGCCAGCAACAGCAGATGGTGGAAGACAACAAATGGCTGAAGCAAGAAGAAAGGTCTCTGGTCAACAACCTCAAGGTAAGACTGGTGAGGGGCACTGTGACAGAGTCCTTGTCTGAACAATCCAAAAAAACCTTTATTCCAAGCAAAACAGAATGTCCATCAAATAATCCACCACACAGAGGGTAAAATAGTCCAGAAACACGAATATAGTCCAGTAAGCGACAAATGTACAGGTCTCTCTGAGAAGCCGCAGCTTCTCCCAGAGAATCAATCTTAGTCCTTGTCTCTTGAAGTTCTCAAACACTCACCCAGCATAACTAATCCCCCAGGTAAGCAGATAGTTTAGGTGGATCCCAGGCCCCCTCCCCCAGACCTAGGGACAGAAACACTACAGGGGGTGATTACCTACAGACAATACAATGTACACACAAGCAATACAGAGAATGGACAGTGAACCACGTCTATAATATGAACCTACACACCATGATACCCAACCCCCCCCATATTCCACCATCACAGGCACAATGGGTTATCCAAGACCAAGAGGCATTGAACTACAAATATACATTATATACATCACTGTCCATCTGTGTACAGTCGGCAAACTGCTGGGCAATGTTGTATATTTTAGATTTATCCATTTTCTGCCAAATACCTATTGCACACACTTTGGTTTTTTTAACTCTTCTTACACATCGCAGTCAGTTTCCTTCCCCCTCTTTCAGCTTTAAATTATAATTCCCAGCAAGTTCCCTTTCAGTCTTCTTTACCCTATGCCAGCTTCAAGAATACTCACCAATAAGGTCACTGGTCAGTCTCCTTCCCACATTCACAGCTTTAAATACAGTAACATTTGGTGGTCTTCTTCCCCCTCTGGCAGCTTTTTATATTCTCCATAGTTCTAGTGACTGAGTTTCTTTCCCATTCCTGCAGCTGTAAATATAATGACCAGTACATTCCCTTGGTCAGACTCCTTCCTCTTCTGATGGCTTAAAATATAGTCACAAATAGGTGCCCTGGTGAAGTCCACCCCAGTAATTTCTCTTAGCCTTCTTTCCCCTCTGCAGATGTAAATGTAGCCTGCAAACAAAGTCCCCATGTAAACATAGACCCTAACCAGTTTCCTAATCGGTCTCTTTGCCTCTATCATTGTCAGTATTTTTCTCCTCACACAACCGTAAATGTAGTCCCAAGTAAGTTCACAAAGTCAGTCTCCTTCCTCCTCTGGCAGTTGTAAACAGTCTCTGGAAAGTTTCCCCCCATTTATATAGTCCCTAATAGTTTCTTGTTCCCTTTGTCAGTCTTTCACCCTCTTGTAAACATAGATACCAGTAACCTCCCCTGTTGGTCTATTTGTCCCTCTCACAGCTAAATCCCCAGTGGAGGGGTGCTGCATAATGGATAATAATGCTGCATAAGGGGATGGAGCACTATGGGGGTACATATATGGAGGACTATGAAAGCAGCATTATACTATATGGAGGACTATTGGTGCTGCAATATACTATATGGAGGACTATTGGGGCTGCATTATACTATATGGAGGACTATTGGGGCTGCATTATACTATATGGAGGACTATTGGGGCTGCATTATACTATATGGAGGAATATTGGAGCTGCATTATACTATATGGAGGAATATTGGAGCTGCATTATACTATATGGAGGACTATGGGGGTGCATTAGACTATATAGAGGACTATGGGAGCAGCATTATACTATATGGAGGACTATTGAGGCTGCATTATACTATATGGAGGATTATTGGGGCTGCATTATACTATATGGAGGACTATTGAAGCTGCATTATACTATATGGAGGACTATTGAAGCTGCATTATACTATATGGAGGACTATGGGGGTGCATTAACTATATAGAGGACTATGGGAGCAGCATTATACTATATGGAGGACTATTGAGGCTGCATTATACTATATGGAGGACTATTGGGGCTGCATTATACTATATGGAGGACTATGGGGTGCATTATACTATATGGAGGACTATGGGGGTGCATTATACTATATGGAGGACTATGGGGGCTGCGTCATACTATATGGAGGACTATGGGGCTGCATTATACTATATGGAGGACTATGGGGGCTGCGTCATACTATATGGAGGACTATGGGGCTGCATTATACTATATGGAGGACTATGGGGGTGCATTATACTATATGAAGGACTATGGGGTGCATTATACTATATGAAGGACTATGGGGGCTGCGTCATACTATATGGAGGACTATGGGGCTGCATTATACTATACGGAGGACTATGGGGATACATCATACTATATGGAGGACTATGGGGCTGATGAAAACACTTTCTGGGTGTGAAAACTACAAGATTAGTCATTGTATTTTCTAATAAAGCTTAGAATATGAAAACAAATGTAACAGAAAAACCTGATACAAACAATAAGTCGTTGTATGATGACACATTCCCTTTAGACAATGCAATGCGGCAAATGTATCCAGTGATCTGCATTGATCGTGTCGCTCATGCCTGATATAATTTACAGATATTGCTCTCTGTTTTCAGGCCAGCACATTCAGGTCTATTTATCATAGTGGGGGGGGTGTCCCCGTCCCCGTCCCCGTGGACCTAATTCAAAGGGACAGAAAATCACTTGTGAAATCCGTGCCAGTATCAGTCTCCTATGCACATACATCAATACACTAATGGGCCGGGGAGGGGCGAACACCATTTTTTTTTTTTCTCCAGGAATAACGATCTTCACCATTTTTCAGTATTTTGTGATCATGGACGCAGCCGTGTGTAAAGCGGTGATGAGTAAAGGAGCGTAATGTGTGGATTAATGCACTGTGCTGTGCGATACGGTCTGAGGGGGTAATGGGCCCTGACACCTATCTGTTCCTGCAGAGGATGGAGGGGATCAGGGCAGCTCTACAATGTGTTCTCCAGCCCCCGGAGCCTGCACTTTTCACCCACTGTCTTTGCTTTTTTTTTTTGTATAAAGATTTAAATGAAGTTTTTCATTTTTTTTAAGTTTCTGAAGTATCCTGAGCAGGGTTATCAAATTTACAAAACTTTTTCATATAGGGTGGGTCCTAAGGTCCTAAGTAATGAAGATTGCATAGAAAGTGTGTCCTATTCTGTTCTGCATCACATAGACAAGTCATCGATGGCAATAGGCACAGATAATTATGGTGAAAGAGTAGTGCTGCACTGTGGAGAGGATGGGTAAAGGTGGTAAGACTGACAAGGAGGAGATGTAGGGGGGTGCAGCACTGTGGAGAGGATGGGTAAAGGTGGGAAGACAGACAAGGAGGAGATGTAGGGGGGTGCAGCACTGTGGAGAGGATGGGTAAAGGTGGTAAGACTGACAAGGAGGAGATGTAGGGGGGTGCTGCACTGTGGAGAGGATGGGTAAAGGTGGTAAGACTGACAAGGAGGAGATGTAGGGGGGTGCAGCACTGTGGAGCCGATGGGTAAAGGTGGGAAGACAGACAAGGAGGAGATGTAGGGGGGTGCAGCACTGTGGAGCCGATGGGTAAAGGTGGGAAGACAGACAAGGAGGAGATGTAGGGGGGTGCAGCACTGTGGAGAGGATGGGTAAAGGTGGGAAGACAGACAAGGAGGAGATCTAGGGGGGGGTGCAGCACTGTGGAGAGGATGGGTACATTTGGTAAGACAGACAAGGAGGAGATGTAGGGAGGTGCAGCACTGTGGAGACGATGGGTAAAGGTGGTAAGGCACAGACAAGGAGGAGATGTAGGGGTGTGCAGCACTGTGGAGAGGATGGGTACATTTGGTAAAACAGAAAAGGAGGAGATGTAGGGGGGTGCAGCACTGTGGAGCCGATGGGTAAAGGTGGGAAGACAGACAAGGAGGAGATATAGGAGGTGCAGCACTATAAAGCAGACAGGTAAGGGTGGTAGACAGATGATTAGGAGATGTAAGGCGATTCAGCACTGTGGAGAGAACGGGTAATGGTGGTAGACAGATGAGGAGGATTTGTAGCAGGTGCAGATCTGTGCAGAGGATGGGTAAGGGTGCTAGATAGAGGAGACTATGTAGGAGATGCGGAACTGAGAGGATAGGTAAGGGAGGTAGATGAGGAAATGTAGGGTGGTGCAGAACTGTGGAGAGGATGGGGAGGGTGGTAGACAGAGATGAGAAGGAGATGTAGAGCGCTGCAGTACTGTGCAGAGGATAGGTAAGGGTGGTAGGTGAGGAGGAGATGTAGGGTCATGCAGTACTATAGAGAGGACAGTTAGGGTGGTAGACAGAAGTGAGGAGGCGATGTAGGGTGTGCAGAACTATGCAAAGATTGGGTAAGGGAGGTAGACAGAGATGACGAGGAGATGTATGACAGTGCAGTACTGTGGAGAGAACGGGTAAGAGTGGTAACCGAAAATGAGGGGGTATATATATGAAGTGCATAACTGTGCAGAAGACGGGTAAGGGTGGTAGATAGATGAGGAGATGTAGGGCGGTGCGCACTGTGAAGAGTACGGGTAAGGGTGGTAGACAGATGAGGAGATGTAGGGCGGTGCGCACTGTGAAGAGTACGGGTAAGGGTGGTAGACAGATGAGGAGATGTAGGGCGGTGCGCACTGTGAAGAGTACGGGTAAGGGTGGTAGACAGATGAGGAGATGTAGGGCGGTGCGCACTGTGAAGAGTACGGGTAAGGGTGGTAGACAGATGAGGAGATGTAGGGCGGTGCGCACTGTGAAGAGTACGGGTAAGGGTGGTAGACAGATGAGGAGATGTAGGGCGGTGCGCACTGTGAAGAGTACGGGTAAGGGTGGTAGACAGATGAGGAGATGTAGGGCGGTGCGCACTGTGAAGAGTACGGGTAAGGGTGGTAGACAGATGAGGAGATGTAGGGCGGTGCGCACTGTGAAGAGTACGGGTAAGGGTGGTAGACAGATGAGGAGATGTAGGGCGGTGCGCACTGTGAAGAGTACGGGTAAGGGTGGTAGACAGATGAGGTGGAGCTGTAGGGCGGTGCGCACTGTGAAGAGTACGGGTAAGGGTGGTAGACAGATGAGGTGGAGCTGTAGGAAGTGCAGAACCGTGATCTCTGACGCCATTTTATTGAAGTCACTGCAGTGAAGACTACGAGCGGCAGGGGCGCATGTGCAGATGTAAAAAATAAAATCCTCTCAAGGTCTTCACCGCAGTGTCTTCAATTAAATGACACTGGAGATCGCGGTTCGCAAATCCGTGGACTCTGGCGCCATTTTAACAAAGACAGAATCACTGTGTAAATGCGCACATGATGCCAACAACAGCAATGAGATTCAAATGAAGAAAAGGGGGCACATTACTTACAGGGCTCCACCTGTCAATCAAAGTGCAGTGCATTTCTCCAACTTTGATTAAAGGTCACTGATAACTGGACTCGCGGGTCCCTGTTATCTGTTTTTTTTTTTTTTTTTTTAAATCTGGCACCATGCTGGATGCCAGTCCCCATATAAGTCTATAGGGACCAGAATCCGGCGATTAAAAATGTTGGTAGAAGGAATAGGTGGATAGGAGCAGGTGTGCTGTACTTACTGAGGCTCTGTCATGGCTGTACACTGCTTCCAGGCCGCTGACACGTCTCCCGGGGCCACACATTAGCCTTCATTGCATATGCACTGCTTTCCCCGCCCACCAGCACCTAAGATTGGTTGCAGTCAAACGCGCCTCTAGCATGTGTGACCGTGTATCTAACACTTCCAATCATAGGTGCTATGTGCATCTATAGTGGTATAAAAATAAATAAAGTATTTGGCGTAGAGTCCAACATATTATCACATTCAGCACAGATAAAGCATACGACTACGGGCTGCAGCCTCCAGCCATGCGCTTATCTTGGCTGTGAATCAAAATAGGAGAAACCACATGCGGCTTTTTTTTTTTTAAATATTTCAATTAATTTTAAAAAAACGGCGTGCGGTCCCCCCAAAGAAAAAGCCCGGGAGCTGGGAGCTGGTATTCTCAGACTGGGGAGGCCCATGGTTATTAGGCCACCACCCAGCCCAAAGTTAGCAACCTGCAGCTGTCCGGGATTGTTGCATCCATTAGATCCAACAGTCCCGACGCTTTAATCAGCTCTTCCTGATTACCCTGATGCAGTGGCAATCGGTGTAATAGCCCACAGCTGCCACTAAGTCCTAGATTAGTAATGGGGAGGGTTGTTGAGACCCCTCATTACTAATCTGTAAGTCAAAGTAAATAAACACTGAAAAAATACTTTATTTGAAACAAAATACAAAAAACACCCTCTTTCACCACTTTATTAACCCCAAAACACCCCTGCAGGTTCGAAGCAATCTACACGAGGTCCCACGATAATTCCGGCTCTGTTACATCAGAACTGACAGCATGCAATCATAGAACATGACCACCCACTGTGAGGTTTAGGCAGAGACTGAATGAAGGAGCTGCGCGATTAGCGGTGAAGTCACTCATGTTAGTTGCGGTCAAAGCTGGAGGTTCCCACAGTCCTCCACCTGTGACTGCAGGTATTCTGACCTCAGAGGACCTCAGGTGACCTCATTAAAGTCAGGTTTACAGACCTGCATCTCCTGGAAGAAAACCATGGGGGGGTTTTTTTGTCAAAAGATGCAGATTTGGTGCTAAAATGTTTATACCATATTCCTGCACCCAATCTGCACCTCCTGGCAAAAAAAACTACTGCATCATACTGCGTGCAGTTTTGATGTGTTGTTTTGCCAAGAGGTGTAGATTGGGTGCATGAATTTGGTGTAAAAATTTCATCGCCCAAAATAAAAAAAAAAAAAAGTTTCTGCTAGGAGGTGTAAATTTGGTGCTGAAATCTGGTGCAGACATTTCAGCACCAAATTTGCGTTTCCTGCCAAAAAACTGCACCGAAATGGCATCAAAACTTTTTATTCTTTGGGTAAATATGAAACCGTTGGATCTGGAGTTTTACAGTCCGGGTTCGCCCATCACTACTCATGAAGACTGTAAGGATGAAAAGATAAAAAAAAGTTATGTAAAGAAAGGGCAGAAAAAAAAACTGAAGACACAAAAAAGTTAAGAACGTATAGGAAATAAAGTCTTGGTTGTCCTAGGTGCCTGAATGTCTGTTTAGCTTGGGGGTTTTAATATCCTGCCCTTCTCTGTTATTGTAGATCATGAATTACAAATACAAATTTATATTTATTTTCCTAAACTTTTTTTAATTTAAAGGGAAAATTAATTACAAAAAAAATCTGCACAACATCATTTGCAAATGTAGAGTATAAGCTTAAGAAGCGGTAACTTCCGGAGCTGGATTTCGGTTACCTCTCCCGCATGCTAATGGCGACCCCCTCACCTTGTAGACGTTGGCGAGGATCTGTGAAGTTTGGCAAGTCTGCTCTGTGGATGATTAATTAGGCGGCTGAGATTGACCCGTTTCTTAAATATTCCTGTCCCCCCCCGTGACTCTCCACGTTCCCCTCCACGTCGGGCTGAGACGTAGATGGAGTCGGATGTAATTGCTTGTCTGCCGCGCTCTGATGTATCACAAAAAGAGGAGTTTAGGAGCCAAGGGTGCAACTGCGAAGACGTGGGATTCCCAAGGACCTGGCGGCTTCTTCTGTGCAATCTTTAATGGATAGAGGTCAGCGGTGAAGTGGAAGGGGCAGGATTACAATCCAGTCATTATACTAGAAATGGACGTGCCTGGAATATTCGAGGAGGAGGCCAAACCAGAAGGGAAATCATGTGCCTATAGATATGTATATATTTGTATATGACGGTAGTACACGGGAGGGATTCTCCAGATCAGGCCCCCCCATCGCTTGCCGGAGCTGCCCAGTTACATGGCCTCCATCCATCTCAGGGGGTCTGAACTGTACGGACCCCATTGTGAGCTGGGCCCCTACTGACTTATCAGGAAGCCTAATATAAGCGGACAACCGTTATATAATGAGGGGCCCAAATTATAAATCTACACGGGTTCCAAATGCAGCCATAGGTTTAGCCATCCTGTCAGAGATTATTTTATTGTAGTATTTTATTTTTTACTGCTTATGAGCCATTTTTAATATGCATCTGTAGCGCCCCACGGGGCAGGTGGTTAACCTACTCGTCGTAGGGCCATTGATGGTCAGGTCAGGCGTTGTCACGGGTGGCCTTGCCCGGTTCAATTGCCTCAAGGTGTACAGTAAACGGTGGGGAAAGCGGGGTGATTGGGAAAGTTTTGTCGTGACGCCACCTGTGGTATGTGGACAGTAGTAGCCGCCGCTGCAGAATTCCTCACCAGGGCAGGTGTTAAGGCAGCCGGGATGGTGTCGCTCCCCACAGGCGGAGCGGGCCCTGGGTGGATGATGGAGGGAGAGGTTGTGGCCGTCGGCACCAAAGCGCTGGGCGGCGATGCCGGTAAGGAAAAGCAGACAGTCTCTGCGGGTGCAAGGTGATGTTTATCCACAACTTCAGTCGCCAGCCCAGTAGTACCGGTCACCACCGTGATTGGCTCTGGTCGATCCCGGATCCCTTTTAAGGTCAGAACCGGTGTGGTAGTCTGTGGGCCCTTCCTTGTTGGGCTTTGTAGTGCGGGTCCTTGTGGCTTGAACCACTTAGAATCCCTTCCATACTAGATAGAGTACTGTTCCCTATGGCAGTAGCGGGGATCCCCTTTAGTCTGACCATGATCTAGGCCCTAGAATCCTAGGTGCCACTTGGCTTTGGAAACTTTTGTGGTCAGAGGGGCATGAAACCTCTTCGTCCGGCAGAATCTGATGATGCAACGTGGAATTGCACCACCCTAGGGTGCTGCGCCCTGAACTGCGCTGGCCCCGGGGGGAACTGACACTGTACCTCCTCAGCAACCATAACACTCCTATGTCCCACAGGAGCTACCGGGAAAGAAGTCTGCTCGCTAACTCTCCTGCTGGAGAACTCCTTAACTGTTACTTTGTGTGACTCCTACACCCCCTGGTGGCCGCTCCTCCCTCTACCTAGGTCCTAAGTTAGTGGATTGGGGTCCCTGATGGCATCCAGTAAATGCCACACTGTAGGAAACCCCTTTGTACCCGACCCTAGGCCAGTCCCCAGTGGGGAAGAGGGCAACACGTGTGTATGTGGTTGTGAATGGTGGAACCGGCACTGACCTTACTTGAATCCATGATCAGTACTACACCCCAATTGCAGTGCAGTACCCTGTGGCGACCAGAGTCTCAGGGGCGCCACACATCTGTCTAAACATTAATATTCCCTTTGTATGATATTACATATTGTCACTGGGTATGAGGGGAAAACAGTGGAAAGGGGCTCCTAATCTGGCCCTGAGGCTAGGGCGCCATAGCTGTCCCTGATCCCAGAGATACTTCTGATGGTGGAGATGTCTGGGCCACCTTAATTGCCCTGATCTAATACCCCGATCCCTCCCCAACCCCAGGGGAGGACCGTGACAGGAGTGGTTGGACCCACAGATGTGGACAAACTGGGAAACCAAAACTCTTATCACACAGCTAGCAAACATGGAGATCGAAGACAATGCGGGATAAGGAGGAAATAACCAGAAAATGAGATGATTTCCACAACAAGCAGTGATAAGGAGGAAATAAAGAGCAGGGACAGGAGGATTTTCACAGCACAGCATGCAATAAATCACTGGCAACTGCAACACAACAGCACACGGACAGGATTAGCAAAAGCTATAGTCAGCATGGGAAGACAGATTCCTCCATCTTAAAAAAGTAACTGTGATAGGTCTCTCCACAACATGTGTGTCGCGGGCGGGGAGGAGGGTGTCAGCACTGCGCTCACCCCTCTGCTCGGGTCCGGCTGCTGCTGCTCAGTGGTGGCTCGAGCGGTGGGCCGGATCCCCGGGGTCTCGTGCGGCGCTCCTCGCCCGTGAGTGAAAGGGGATTGGGTTTTGGGATATAGTCTATTGTCCGTGACGCCACCCACGGTTGTGGTGATTTGTTGGCACCACCGCTGCTCTGTATGGGGATCCCGGGAGTGATGATGTGGAGCAGCCAGTTGTTGGGTTGCCCCTCCGTGGGTAGGGGTTAGTGATCCCGGGGCCCAGTGATGAGGTGGGAGATGCAGGGCTTGGTGGGCGCAGGGACGCGGGGGCAGCGCTGTGCCTGGCGGCACTGTGGTACTCACTCAGCCTGAGACGTTGACACAGTTCTCGGTAAAACACACGGCTGGAAAGACGGTTCCCACGGACGGCTGCACTTGCTTTCCCCAGTAGGTGACGGTGATGGTCCCTCTGTCCTGCACCTAAATTGATGTTGGTTGCGATGGGTTCCCACCGGTAACCCGCTCCCCGGCTTGGATATGGGCCGGAGGAGCCCTACTTTGCCCGCAGGCGCTGGCCCTGAGAAACTGGTGCCCTGGCGGTGGCGGTGTCTCTCCGTTTCGGTTGGACTGTTGCCTTCTATCGGGACTTGGTTGTTGGGAAACAGTCGTCCTCTTCACTGATGGATTTGGCAAATTATGGCGACTCCTAGTCTTGCCGGGATCCGAAAGGCCCCTGCCCTGGTGCTGACTGTCCTTTGTATACTGCTCCAGACCGCCGGGCCACTACCCGTCCGCGGTCCTTCCAGCAACCTCCGAGCAGTCACCCCTGCGGACTATCACCGCCGTCTGCTGACTTTGCTGACACTGTCCTGGCACACAGCCGGACCAACTTCAGGCTTTACTTCTGTCACTTTTCACTCTCTTTACACTTCACTGTTTACTCCTTCACTTAGCTCCTCACTCAAGCTCCCCCTGAGCTGACTCTGTTCTTTCCACTTCTCCCTCCAAACTCTAACTGCCTGGTTCCTCCCGCCTCCAGGGCTGTGCACTCCTCGGTGGGAGGAGCCAACCGCCTGGCCCACCCCCTGGTGTGAACACCAGCCCATGGAGGAAGGCAACAAGGATTTTGGGTTAGCTGAATGTGCCTAACTGGGGTGTAGGGTGTGGTGGTGCAATGACCTGTGACCCCTGGCTTGCCCAGGGCGTCACATGTGATCCAAAAGGTAAGGCCGGTGTCCCACTTGCAAGTGCCTCGTGTGTATATTGCGCGAGTTTTGCGGTGCATCACCCATCACGGACTCACATACTCATCACAGGAGCGGGTCAGCTGCATAGGGATGCATGCAACCGACCCGCTCCTGTGAGCAGAGTTTAAGTTTGTGACGGGTAATGCACCGGAAAACTCGCGCGAGATACACGCGAGGCACTCCCAAGTAGGACACCGGCCTAACCAGCAGACTAGCAAAGATTGACTCCTGCCAGCCTGATCACTAATGGCCACACAGCTGGTCGACGCCTGAGCCTGTCTGTGCAACTCAGAAGCACCAGAGAAAGCCTAGTGTGCAGTGAACGAATCTGCAGTGTGAACAGCGTCTGATGCTGCCCAAGACACTCAAACACCATGCGGCACATATACGGTCATGTCCACAAGCTTTGGCACCCTTTACATTGTTCAGAAAATTAAGTAGTTATTTATTGTATAGGATGTGCAACCAGTTATTAAAGGGGGCTTTACACGTTGCGACATCGGTAACGATATATCGTCGGGGTCACGCCGTTAGTGACGCACATCCGGCACAGTTACCGACATCGCAGCGTGTAAACCCTAGGAGCGACGATCACCGATCGCAAAAACGTCAAAAATCGTTGATCGGTGACACGTCGCTCCATTCCATAATATCGTTACTGCTGCATATACGATGGTGTTTGTCGTTCCTGCAGCAGCACACGTCGCTGTGTGTGACACCGCAGGAACGACAAACATCACCTTACCTGCGTCCACCGGCAATGAGGAAGGGAGAAGGTGGGCGGGATGTTATGTCCCACTCATCTCCGCCCCTCCACTGCTATTGGCCGGCCGCTTAGTGACCTCGCGGTGACGTCGCTGTGATGCCGAACGCACCTCCCCCTTGAAGGAGATATTGTTCGGCTGTCACCGCGATGTCGCCGACCAGGTATGTGCATGTAATACTGCCATAGCGATACTTTTCGCTACGGCTGCGATCACCAGATATCGCATGTACAACGGGGGCGGGTGCTATCACGCACAACATCGCTAGCAATTGCTAGTGATATCGCAGCGTGTAAAGCCCGCTTAAGTTGACAACAGTTTTGTCCAGCCCACTTTTAGGCTTTTTTGTGATATTATGAAAAAATATGCCTTTTTTTTTTTTCCATTTCTTCCTGGGAGGATGGGGGGTAAGAGAAATACTTCATTTTCAGGAAATGTAAAGAATGACATGACTGTGTGTGTGTGTGTGTGTGTGTGTGTGTGTGTGTGTAATATATATATTTATATATATATATATATATATATATATATATATATATATATATATATATATATATATATATATATATATATATATATATATATATATATATATATATATATATATATATATATATATATATATGTGTATATATATATATATGTATATATATATATATATGTATGAACGTATATATGTGTGTATGCATGTTTGTGTGTGTATATATGTGTATGTGTATATATTTTTGTATATGTATGCACATATATATGTGTGTGTATGCAAGTGTTTTTGTACGTATTTATATGCATGTATATGTTCTGTGGTACAAAGTTACGGTCTCTACATGGCGACTCATCTGATCTCATAGGTTTTCTATGAGATTCAGGTCTGGAGAAAGTGCAGCCTCTCCATTTGAGGTCCCTCAGTCTCCAACAGCCGTTCCCTAATGATGGGACCTCAATGAGCTGCAGCATTGTAGTCCATGAAGGTGGAATTAGGCCGATGTTATTTATGCAGAGGCACAATGACTGGATTAATGATATTCCAGTAGTCGGGGCTGTCACTATACCAGTCACACAGTGTAGGGCCAGCTGTACTGACTAGATACACCGGCCCACAGTGTAACACCACCACCACCACCAAAGGCTCATCAGGTGACAACAGTGACTGATGTATAGTGCTCTCCTTGACGTCTCCAACATCACTGGCAGCCATCATTTCTGCTCAGCGTGAATCAACTTTCATCAGTGAACAGCACTTAGGTCATTGGTCCCTCATCCAGCGTAGCTGACGCCTGTGCCTGGTGGGGTGGTCAGGTACGTAGATGGTGCCTGGTGGTGTGGTCAGGGACATCGGAAGTTGTTTAGCACACAGATCACGCTGATGTAAATGGTTTCGGATGATCTGACATGACACTTGGTTGCCTCTCACCTCCCTTAAATGTGAATGCAGTTGTGTAGCGTTCATCATCCGGCTCGGCAGAGCATTGTTCACAATGAAGCAGTCATGTGTGGGCTGTCCCCAAAGAACGGCCAGTTCTCTGCCTTTCTTTAACTCTTTCAGTCTCTCTGTATCTCTGTACAACCTGCTGGTGACGCTCTAAGCTCAGTGGCCACTTCTCTGCCTTTCTGTAACTTTCAGTCTCTCTGTATCTCTGTACAACCTGCTGGTGACGCTCTAAGCTCAGTGGCCACTTCTCTACCTTTCCGTAACTTTCAGTCTCTCTGTATCTCTGTACAGCCTGCTGGTGACGCTCTAAGCTCAGTGGCCACTTCTCTGCCTTTCTGTAACTTTCAGTCTTTCTGTATCTCTGTACAGCCTGCTGGTGACGCTCTAAGCTCAGTGGCCACTTCTCTGCCTTTCTGTAACTTTCAGTCTTTCTGTATCTCTGTACAGCCTGCTGGTGACGCTCTAAGCTCAGTGGCCACTTCTCTGCCTTTCTGTAACTTTCAGTCTTTCTGTATCTCTGTACAGCCTGCTGGTGACGCTCTAAGCTCAGTGGCCACTTCTCTGCCTTTCTGTAACTTTCAGTCTTTCTGTATCTCTGTACAGCCTGCTGGTGACGCTCTAAGCTCAGTGGCCACTTCTCTGCCTTTCTGTAACTTTCAGTCTCCCTGTATCTCTACAACCTGCTGGTGACGCTCTGTGATGCTCTAAGCTTAGTGGCCACTTCCTTATGAGAACATTCTGCTTGAAACTTCACAATGTTGCGGTGCTGCTGATCCACTATTAGGTGTCACCTTTGTCTTAGGATATCAGAATGTGAAGTCTGATGATAACGACGGTTTAATACCATTCTAATATATTTATTTATTTTTACTTCCAGGACCCAAAGCAGCAAATCAACGATAAGACCCTTGATGTGGTCAGTATTCCACCACATTTCTATGTAGTAATTATACAGATGGCAGAACTGCCGGGGTGGGGATAATTTACCTGTTCTGTCCATTCAACATTAAGATATTCCTGTTTACATGGAACTTTTCTCATCTACTATTCACCAGGAATCTAGAACTTTTACTTTTTCTGAATGTTTATAAAAAAAATACCATTTACTCTTCCCTCTTTCCTTTTTCCCCTCTTTCCTTTTTCCCCTCTTTCCTTTTTCCCCTCTTTGCTTTTTCCCCTCTTTGCTTTTTCCCCTCTTTGCTTTTTCCCCTCTTTGCTTTTTCCCCTCTTTGCTTTTTCCCCTCTTTGCTTTTTCCCCTCTTTGCTTTTTCCCCTCTTTGCTTTTTCCCCTCTTTGCTTTTTCCCCTCTTTCCTTTTTCCCCTCTTTCCTTTTTCCCCTCTTTCCTTTTTCCCCCTCTTTCCTTTTTCCCCCTCTTTCCTTTTTCCCCCTCTTTCCTTTTTCCCCCTCTTTCCTTTTTCCCCCTCTTTCCTTTTTCCCATCTTTCCTCCCCCCCCCCCTTTTTTACCCCCTCTTTTCTTTTGTCCCCCTCTTTACTTTTTCCCCTCTTTACTTCCTTTTTGCCCTCTTTCCTCTTCCTTTTTGCCCTCTTTCCTCTTCCTTTTTGCCCTCTTTCCTCTTCCTTTTTGCCCTCTTTCCTCTTCCTTTTTGCCCTCTTTCCTCTTCCTTTTTGCCCTCTTTCCTCTTCCTTTTTGCCCTCTTTCCTCTTCCTTTTTGCCCTCTTTCCTCTTCCTTTTTGCCCTCTTTCCTCTTCCTTTTTGCCCTCTTTCCCCATCCTCTTTCCCCCATCCTCTTTCCCCCATCCTCTTTCCCCCATCCTCTTTCCCCCATCCTCTTTCCCCCATCCTCTTTCCCCCATCCTCTTTCCCCCATCCTCTTTCCCCCATCCTCTTTCCCCCATCCTCTTTCCCCCATCCTCTTTCCCCCATCCTCTTTCCCCCATCCTCTTTCCCCCATCCTCTTTCCCCCATCCTCTTTCCCCCATCCTCTTTCCCCCATCCTCTTTCCCCCATCCTCTTTCCCCCATCCTCTTTCCCCCATCCTCTTTCCCCCATCCTCTTTCCCCCATCCTCTTTCCCCCATCCTCTTTCCCCCATCCTCTTTCCCCCATCCTCTTTCCCCCATCCTCTTTCCCCCATCCTCTCCTCTTCCTTTTTTCCCCCCTTTCCTCTTCCTTTTTCCTCTTCTTCCCATCAGAATAACCTATTGCCCAAGTTTCATACCCAATGTTCTAATATTAAATTAAGCAAGCTAATCAAGGTAAAATTTGGAGTATATTACCAGATTAAAGAAAATTCATCACTTGCTCAAAAAAAATGAAGTTAACCTCCTCACAAACCCCTGATCTCCGATAATTCTACCACTTTTTTCCGTTTTGCTCTGCGTTGCTCCATTGCAGAGATATTCACATGTGTTGCTTTGAAGCCTAGTATGTGAAATCTCTGAGGAAAGGCCCAGTTAATCTGCACACAGTCTTCTCTGGGGGCGTGCCCGTTCACCCTTCCCTCCCAGATGCAGCCAATCACAGCTTGGCAGTTGATCTAGTAGTCTAGCAAGCTCGGATGCTGCTGAGCTGTGATTGGCAGAGTCTGGGGTAGAGGGGTGGAGTCTCACGCCCCCAGAGAAGACTCTGAAGGAACACACAGTTGGTCGGGAAACAGAGATTTCACATACTGCGCTTCAAATGTGACAAAGATGAATATCTTTGTGATTGAGTGAAGCAGAACCAAAAAAAGTGTCACAATCTTCAGAACTCAGGAATCTGATGGCATTGCCCCGTGTGGTATATACACCATTCATCTCATTGGGTGCAGATCTATACTACCTACTGCAGAGGGGGGAGGCTCCTGCTGCAGACAGTCATCTTTTAGCTGTAGGACAATGAGGAGGGGGGAGCGGTGTAACCACAACCTCGGTGGCACAGGGCAGACGTGTGGCTTCCGCACAAGTTTCTCTCCTCCTGTAGCTTTAGTCTCCAGAACCCATTTTCACAATGTCACTCATTTCATTCTCTTTTCTTCCAGCCGCTCGCAGAGAAAGACCTCGCATACAGTGAGTATATGACATTTCCAGTAATGGCCACATTGGCTTCTGTTATTCTGCGTATTCCTGGACACAATGCACGCATTTGCAGCTTTTCCGTCAGTCGGCGTCTCGTGTTCTCCTCTAATACATCCCCTTGTATTTACCTTACAGCTGAATTCACGGTTCCACCGCAGAAACCCCCGAGGCTCGGAGCTCAGGTGAGAAACGGCCATTACAAGGCCAAAGTGGTAAAGAGAACGGTGGGCCCTGTACAGAGAGGGACCGCCATAGCCAAGATCAAGGACTGTCATTACTGTGAGGGAACTGTGCCTGGCTACTGTATGGGGGCACTATTGTGAGGAGAACCTGCTTTTGCACGAATGTGGCTTTTACTGTTATGGGGATACTGTGGTGGCCGTATTATGGGGGCACTGTGTATAGCACTGTTTTGAGTATACTATGCTGGATATATTATGGTGACACTTTGTTGGCCGTATTATAGGGCACTGTTGAGGATACTGTGCTGGATGTATTATGGGAACACTGTGTCTGACAAAGTCATGATGATACTGTGTCTGGATATATTATGGGGGCACTGTATAGCACTGTTACGAGGATACTGTGGTGGCTGTATTATGGGGCACTGTGTCTGGCACTGTAATGAGGATACTGTGTCTGGCTGTATTATGGGGATGTGCCGCCCCCGTGCCAGCAGCCGGGCTGCTCAGATCCGGATTCGCGGTGGCTCGAGGGGTCTCCGGACCCTGGGGTCGTGCGGCCACTCGAATGAAGAGGGTATTTACAGGGGATTATACAGTTAGGTCCAGAAATATTTGGACAGTGACACAAGTTTTGTTATTTTAGCTGTTTACAAAAACATGTTCAGAAATACAATTCTATATATAATATGGGCTGAAAGTGCACACTCCCAGCTGCAATATGAGAGTTTTCACATCCAAATCGGAGAAAGGGTTTAGGAATCATAGCTCTGTAATGCATAGCCTCCTCTTTTTCAAGGGACCAAAAGTAATTGGACAAGGGACTCTAAGGGCTGCAATTAACTCTAAAGGCATCTCCCTCGTTAACCTGTAATCAATGAAGTAGTTAAAAGGTCTGGGGTTGATTACAGGTGTGTGGTTTTGCATTTGGAAGCTGTTGCTGTGACCAGACAACATGCGGTCTAAGGAACTCTCAATTGAGGTGAAGCAGAACATCCTGAGGCTGAAAAAAAAGAAAAAATCCATCAGAGAGATAGCAGACATGCTTGGAGTAGCAAAATCAACAGTCGGGTACATTCTGAGAAAAAAGGAATTGACTGGTGAGCTTGGGAACTCAAAAAGGCCTGGGCGTCCACGAATGACAACAGTGGTGGATGATCGCCGCATACTTTCTTTGGTGAAGAAGAACCCGTTCACAACATCAACTGAAGTCCAGAACACTCTCAGTGAAGTAGGTGTATCTGTCTCTAAATCAACAGTAAAGAGAAGACTCCATGAAAGTAAATACAAAGGGTTCACATCTAGATGCAAACCATTCATCAATTCCAAAAATAGACAGGCCAGAGTTACATTTGCTGAAAAACACCTCATGAAGCCAGCTCAGTTCTGGAAAAGTATTCTATGGACAGATGAGACAAAGATCAACCTGTACCAGAATGATGGGAAGAAAAAAGTTTGGAGAAGAAAGGGAACGGCACATGATCCAAGGCACACCACATCCTCTGTAAAACATGGTGGAGGCAACGTGATGGCATGGGCATGCATGGCTTTCAATGGCACTGAGTCACTTGTGTTTATTGATGACATAACAGCAGACAAGAGTAGCCGGATGAATTCTGAAGTGTACCGGGATATACTTTCAGCCCAGATTCAGCCAAATGCCGCAAAGTTGATCGGACGGCGCTTCATAGTACAGATGGACAATGACCCCAAGCATACAGCCAAAGCTACCCAGGAGTTCATGAGTGCAAAAAAGTGGAACATTCTGCAATGGCCAAGTCAATCACCAGATCTTAACCCAATTGAGCATGCATTTCACTTGCTCAAATCCAGACTTAAGACGGAAAGACCCACAAACAAGCAAGACCTGAAGGCTGCGGCTGTAAAGGCCTGGCAAAGCATTAAGAAGGAGGAAACCCAGCGTTTGGTGATGTCCATGGGTTCCAGACTTAAGGCAGTGATTGCCTCCAAAGGATTCGCAACATAATATTAAAAATAAAAATATTTTGTTTGGGTTTGGTTTATTTGTCCAATTACTTTTGACCTCCTAAAATGTGGAGTGTTTGTAAAGAAATGTGACAATTCCTACAATTTCTATCAGATATTTTTGTTCAAACCTTCAAATTAAACGTTACAATCTGCACTTGAATTCTGTTGTAGAGGTTTCATTTCAAATCCAATGTGGTGGCATGCAGAGCCCAACTCGCCAAAATTGTGTCACTGTCCAAATGTTTCTGGACCTAACTGTATTTAGAGTTTGTGACGCCACCTGTGGTTTGTGGTAATCTGGGAGTACCACCGCTGCAGTTGGGAGTACCCGGGGGTGATGACGGGGGCAGTCAGGTGTTAGAACCCTCCACAGGTAGGGGGGATGCCACGGGGCTCGGTGATGGTGGTTGGGGAGTGCCATGGGGAGCCAAGAGGGAAACTTTTGTACTCGCACAGTCCATAAAGCTGACACCGACAACTGGATAAACCAAAGTTCTGGACACCGCTGCCGCTGAGGGGAGCTAGGTCGGGTCCCGTCCCTGATGGTGCTGCCTGGTGATCCGTGACCTTCCTCCTGGCACTTAGTTCACTTCTTGGTTTGCCCAGGTAGCATAAAACTAGTCGGGTCCCGCTCCCCAGTATTGCTAAGTGTGGGAGCTTGCTCGCAGGGTTCATGCTTGGGATTTTCTGGACTGTTTTAGTGGAAAGTCCTATTCCCCTCGTTGCGCTAGTACCCCGATTTTGGAGCGGGTGGAGAGCGGATCTTGAAGGCTCCGTTCTCGTCGGGTCAATTGTCAGGTTGCCTGAAGCTACTCCCTGACCTAGGGTCCACGTACCCCGTCGTGCCCTGGTCCCAGCCCGGTGATGGTACAAGGCCGCTGGCTGTCCTCCTCGACAGTTCCGTGTCCCTTGTCACGATCCCCTGTGACCGGGGGTCCAGATCCTCTAGGCCCAGACCACCGTCTGCTACCTAGATGGCTTCCTAGGAGCCCTGCTCCTGACCTCCTCTCTCCTTCACTCTCCAACTTCAACACCTGACACTCCTGACCTCCCCTGTCCAACCCCCCAAGTGGGCGACCCTATTCAGTCCACTAGTGTGCTTGGTGGGTGTGGTGCAGAGTGTACCTAGGACTTTAATTGGCTGATATAGGCAGCACCATGTAGTTGGGGACCCATAACCAAGAACGAGGTGGATATTGCACAGAAGGAGAGATTGTACAATACCCTGTGACGACCTGATCATGATGATACTGTGTCTGGCTGTATTATGGGGGCACTGTGTATAGCACTGTCATGTTGTTACTGTGTTTGGATGTATTATAGGGGCACTGTGCAGGCACTGTCATGATGATACTGTGTCTGGCTGTATTATGGGGGCACTGTGTATAGCACTGTCATGATGATACTGTGTCTGGCTGTATTATGGGGGCACTGTGTCAGGCACTGTCATGATGATACTGTGCTGGATGTATTATGGGGGCACTGTGTATAGCACTGTCATGATGTTACTGTGTTTGGATGTATTATGGGGGCACTGTGTCAGGCACTGTCATGATGATACTGTGCTGGATGTATTATGGGGGCACTGTGTCAGGCACGATCATGATGATACTGTGTCTGGCTGTATTATGGGGGCACTGTGTATAGCACTGTCATGATGTTACTGTGTTTGCTGTATTATGGGGGCACTGTGTATAGTACTGTTGTGAATATACTATGCTGGATGTATTATGGGGGCACTGTGTATAGTACTGTTGTGAATATACTATGCTGGATGTATTATGGGGGCACTGTGTATAGTACTGTTGTGAATATACTATGCTGGATGTATTATGGGGGCACTGTGTATAGTACTGTTGTGAATATACTATGCTGGATGTATTATGAGGACACTGTTGGCTGTATTATATAGCACTGTGTCTGGCACTGTAATGAGCATCTTGTAGCAGTGTTGGGAGGATACTGTACTGGATGTATTATGGGGGCACTGTGTAATGCACAGTTGTGAGGATGTGTGGGGCCCCGAGGCTCGGTGTCGGTGCAGCGGTGCATTACCTTCAGGGACTCCACTCGGCTGGATCTTGTCACAGGTAGGAAATCTTCTATTTTGATTGTCGTGACGCCACTCTCAGAACTGCGGTCAGTGGGGACCGCCACTGCAGGTTAGGGGTGCCTGGGGCTGATGGTGAGTGCAGTTAGTTGGAATAGCCTCCTGAGAGTGAGGCATGCCCCAGGGTCCCGGGTAGGTGTGTGGAACTACAAGTCGCAGAATGACCCACACACACAAGCAGGATGTCTTTCATGGATTTTACTCACTGATGATGGCAGGGTGAGTAACCCGGGCGTAGCTGGGATGAACCAGGCTGGAACCAGGTGTCCTTCAGGCTGACTGATGAGGGTGACTACCAACTCGCCTTCCTTAGCCCGTTGTGTTTTGGGGTAACCCCTGCTTGAAGCCCTGCTGGGGTCGCCCAGGGAAGTTGCTGGTGCCTCTCTCCCCTTCGTTTTGGCCCGTTTGCTTGTAGCCTGGACCAGGTCACTCCGGCTGCTTGCCTCCTGTGAGCTATGGGCCCTAACTTTGGCTACGTGGCTGCGGACTCTGTGGTGTTGTCTTGGGGGTGTAAAGTGCCCCCTCATGCAGGTTTGGCAAAGGAAAGGTGAATCTATCCCTGCACTGGGACCTGCTACCCGTTTGGGCCTGGTTCTCCCTGACAGTCTCCTTACTTTCCACTCCGTTGCTCTCTCTTTAGCTGTGTGTGGATTTCGGGCAGCACTCCCAGGTGACCGTTCTCCCCCGTCGGTAGTCACTGCGCGGACGCTGTTAGACTGCCACAGCTCCAGGGTCTGCTCCTCACGTCTCCTTTCCCTGAGCTGCACACTAAACTGGCTCACTGCTCCTCCTCTCCTATTCTTGCCTACGTCACCTAGCAACCAGGCTCTCTACCACACCCCTCGAGTGGAGATGGAGGCTTCGCCCCCTCCACCCCTCGGGTGGAGATGGAGGCTTCGCCCCCTCCTGGGATCCCCAGGGGTCCTCTCAAAGGTAAATGTGTGAGACCTGATCACTATGCGCCTGTGTAGTCACACCTCGGTCAGCCTTCTGGATTACCTGTATTGTACTGTCCCCAGCATGGGTGCAGTACTCAGTGGTGCCTGACCAGGTCAGGGGCGCCACATTCCCCCTTAGTTATCACCAGCACGTCCTTGGGCTGCAAGACAACATTTTAAAATGCATAAAACAGTAAAACATGGTAAAACGTTTTAAAACCATCAGGTACCATACATCACCACCCTCCACCCACAAGTCCGTTAACCCACCCTAAACCCTCTCTCGTTGGCCGCGCCTTCAGCCACTTCTGGCAGGATGTAGAGGCGGCTTTCATGGTCTGGTGGTTTCAGGGTATACCTGGCCTGGTGGAGCCGCGCCTTCAGCCTCTTCTGGCAGGATGTAGAGGCGGCCTCCACAGTTGGTGCTGACCAGGTACCCTCTTTGTGGTGGAGAGCCAGGCCCCATAAACAGGCGTGCTCCCTGGTTGCAGGCGAGCCAGGCCCCTAAACAGGCTGGCTCTGGTGGTGGTACCTCTGGGGTAACTATTTACACTGCGAGAGTTTGTGGCTATAGCCAGTTCATAGCCTTAAGGTTCATTTTTCAAAGTGCAAAAAGAGGTTTCTCACATTAGTTCATGTGGGCACATTTCTTGAACTTGTAAACGTTGCAAAACTTGTCAAAACTTGTAACTGCTGTACTTTACTTTACTTTACATGAACTTTGCTCCTTCTTCCTCCTTACCAGGGCTTGGGCCTGTAGGGCTGTGGCACCTGTTGCTTTCTCCATCTCTGTCATCATCTGTAGTGGTCTCATCAATGGGTTCTTTGTCTTTTCTTTCCTCTTCTTCTGTGTCTTTATCTTTTTCTCTTTCTTTATCTTGTAGTGTTGAGACAGCAGGGTTACTGTAGGGATTGCTGGTACATGGTCTGACATCTAGTGCGTACCATCCGCGTTCTCCTTGGTGTTTGGTGAATTCTACTGAGTCTCCTACCCGTAGGTTTCTTCCTGGATGTCCTCTGGGTAAATGTGCTCTAACATCCCTTCTATTCACAAAGATGCCTTCTTTCATTCCAGGTACAACTATAAAGCCATATCCTGATTTTAAACTAAAGTCTTCCACAGCTCCACGACAAAGTGGGCCTCTGACCTGCGATTTGGCTCTTCTCAAGGACCGCTTTTCCTCTAAGTCTCTGGCTGTTACTTCGTCTTTTCTATCTGGAGATTGCTGTGCAGGTGGATCCCTTGTCCTGCTGCGGCGCCGTGTCTTGCGGGCTGGATTCTGCTGGGCTGCTACTTCACTGCTTGCAGGCTCCCAGGTGTGGTATCTGGGCAAATCTTCCTCAGCGGAGGATGTCGGGCCCTCTTCATCCCAGCGGGAGTACGGCAGCATCTCTGGCTCTTGGACTGGTGCTGCATCCACTGCTGATGGCTCCGGGGTCAGCTTCTCAGCTTCCTGGCCTCCTCTCCCCCTTAGTTCTTCTGGGCACTCCTCTTGTGGCAGCGCTAGGGATGGATTTTCATCAGCAGGCCAGGACGGAGGACCCTTTGGCATGAAGGTTGCAGGAGTCTTCCTTTGAGCATGCGGAGGGAGCAGATACCGGTCCACCATCTCCTTTGGGAAGTGAGCCTCTAGGTCAGCCTTCAGCTTCCAGTATTCGGGGTTTTCCCCCAGCAGGGACTTCCTAGCAGGGACTTCCTTGGGCTGGGGGGCGGTGTCTGCTCTGGCCTGGCAGGCCGGGGTAAACAATTGTTCAGTCTTGTCTTGGCGGGCCGAGCCTGGCGTGGCAGCGGCCTGATCTTGGCGGGCCGAGCCTGGCGTGGCAGCGGCCTGGTCTTGGCGGGCCGAGCCTGACGTGGCAGCGGCCTGGTCTTGGCGGGCCGAGCCTGGCGTGGCAGCGGCCTGATCTTGGCGGGCCGAGCAGGGCATCGCTGCGGCGGCCTGGATTGGCGTCGCAGCTGCGATGGGATCTGTGCGGGCCGAGCTGGGCGCTTCTGCGGCCTGGATTGGCGTCGCAGCTGCGATGGGATCTGTGCAGGCCGGGCTGGGCGCTTCTGCAGCCTGGATTGGCGTCGCAGCTGCAGCTGGTCCTTGGCGGGCCGCACCTGACGTGGCTGCGGCCTGGTTCAGCACCTCACTTGCGGCGCGGACGAGCGTCGCTGCGGCGGTGGGGTCTTGGCGGGCCGGGCCTAGCATGGCGGCGGCCTGGGTCAGCGTCACACCTGCGGCGTGGAGGAGGGTCGCGGTGGCAGCCGGATCTTTGCGGGTCGGGCAGGGCATCGCTGCGGCGGCCTGGGCTTGGCGGGCCGCACCTGGCGTGGCTGCGGCCTGGTTCAGCGTCGCAGCGCCGGGCGCCTCTTCAGGGACCGCGGGCATGGCAGCAGGGGTCGGGGCACTCGCGCTGACAGGGGCAACACAGGACTCACCCATCGGTAACATCGTCGGGGCCTGAGTCGTCGCCGCTCGGTCTGGCACTCGTCGTGCGGTTCCCCTCTCATAGGCCTGAACCGCCGCAGCCATCTCCTGCAGCTCCGCACGTCCCTCTCGGATCTGCTGCACGATCCTCGCTTCCAGTCGGTTACTGAACTGGGCAAGCTCCCAGGACCACCAGGCAGCGGAACCCGGCTCTGGGCTCCTATCTTCAGACGCCATCTTCACCACGTCGTCGCTGCTCTGCAGATCTTTTCTCAGCAGCAGGCCTCCGACTCTTCCTTGCAGTCTCAGTGCCAGTTCCTTCACTGCCTTGAACTCTTCTCCCAACAGCAGGCTTATCAGTTTCTGCTCTGCCTTTTCCAGCAGCAGGCTTCTGGCTCCCTTTCTTTCCCGACGTCTCTGAACGCCTCCGCTCTCATCACTTGCGAGACCAGGACTCTGCAGGGGATCTCTGGGTAGCCACACCTCTTCGTGGGCGGTAACTTCTCCCAGCGCGGGCTGCTGTTGTTTTTCAGCGCGCTTTTCATGGTGGCAATATGGCGGCGCTTCCAATTTTCCAAGCGGACCGCCCAGGCACATGGTCACCTGTCTGAACAGGTCTAGTCCTTATCCTGTTCGTGACGCCAGATGTGTGGGGCCCCGAGGTTCGGTGTCGGTGCAGCGGTGCATTACCTTCAGGGACTCCACGCAGCTGGATCTTGTCACAGGTAGGAAATCTTCTATTTTGATTGTCGTGACGCCACTCTCAGAATTGCGGTCAGTGGGGACCGCCACTGCAGGTTAGGGGTGCCTGGGGCTGATGGTAGGTGCAGTCAGTTGTAATAGCCTCCTGAGAGTGAGGCATGCCCCAGGGCCCTGTGTAAGTGTGTGGAACTACAAGTCGCAGAATGACTCACACGCACAAGCAGGATGTCTTTCATGGATTTTACTCACTGATGATGGCAGGGTGAGTAACCCGGGCGTAGCTGGGATGAACCAGGCTGGAACCAGATGTCCTTCAGGCTGACTGATGAGGGTGGCTACCGACTCGCCTTCCTTAGCCCGTTGTGTTTTGAGGTAACCCCTGCTTGAAGCCCTGCTGGGGTCGCCCAGGGAAGTTGCTGGTGCCTCTCTCCCCTTCGTTTTGGCCCGTTTGCTTGTAGCCTGGACCAGATCACTCCGGCTGCTTGCCTCCTGTGAGCTATGGGCCCTAACTTTGGCTACGTGGCTGCGGACTCTGTGGTGTTGTCTTGGGGGTGTAAAGTGCCCCCTCATGCAGGTTTGGCAAAGGAAAGGTGAATCTATCCCTGCACTGGGACCTGTTACCCGTTTGGGCCTGGTTCTCCCTGACAGTCCTCTTACTTTCCACTCCGTTGCTCTCTCTTTAGCTGTGTGTGGATTTCGGGCAGCACTCCCAGGTGACCGTTCTCCCCCGTCAGTAGTCACTGCGCGGACGCTGTTAGACTGCCACAGCTCCAGGGTCTGCTCCTCACGTCTGCTTTCCCTGAGCTGCACACTAAACTGGCTCACTGCTCCTCCTCTCCTATTCTTGCCTACGTCACCTAGCAACCAGGCTCTCTACCACACCCCTCGAGTGGAGATGGAGGCTTCGCCCCCTCCTGGGATCCCCAGGGGTCCTCTCAAAGGTAAATGTGTGAGACCTGATCACTATGCGCCTGTGTAGTCACACCTCGGTCAGCCTTCTGGATTACCTGTATTGTACTGTCCCCAGCATGGGTGCAGTACTCAGTGGTGCCTGACCAGGTCAGGGGCGCCACAGATACTGTACTGGATGTTTTATGGGGGCACTGTGTAATGCACAGTTGTGAGGATACTGTGCTGGATGTATTATGGGGGCACTGTGTAATGCACAGTTGTGTGGATACTTTGTCGGGCACTGATCTGTGGACACTGTCTGGCGCCATTGTGAGGGCATTGTAATTGCGGCTGTTACAGGGAATGTGTGACCTCTGCTGTCATGATGGGACGGAGGCTGGCACTGTTATGGAGGTACTTTTTTTTGGGAGGGGGGGCAGTGGAGTCTTGTGTGCATTGGATGCAGCATAGCTGGAGCAGATATGGGGTAGTGCGATTGTGGCGCCCTGGACTAGCCAGGTCGTCACAGGTACTGCAACACACACACCCCCACCCCGAGACAGGCACATCAGCCAGACACAAAACCCTTGTTGCCTCCCTCCAAGGGCTGATGATGTCCACACCAGGTGGGGCGGAGCCAGGCGGTTGGCCCCACCCACTGAGGAGTTCACAGTCCTTGAGGCATGAACAGTATGCAGAGTAGTTGTGGAGGTCAAAGTGAGAGGAGCTACTGCTGGTGTCTGGGTGCGTGGCCCAGGCACTGACAGCAAGGTTGGCAGACGGTGGTGGCCGTCTGCAGGAGAGGCGAATCAACGCGGAACCGTAGGACCGGGGTCGGGCGGTGGCCCGCCGGTACCGAACCGGGGAGCGAAGTGAAGCCAGCACACACAGGCAGGGCCTGCGGACCAGGCTTGGAGCCGCCGAAAAGGTCAAATCCGTTAGTGACCGGAGTCCCAGGGGTTTCCTAGCAGCCAAGACCCGATAAAAGGCAACCGTCCGACCAGTAAAAGGAAATACAGCTACCGCCAGAGCTAGGATCCCAAGGGCCAGAGCCTGCGGGCAAAAGGGCTCCTCCGGCACATATACGCTGGGGAGCAGGTTACTGGTGGGAAGCCACCGGAGCCGAACAAACACACAGGTGCAGGGAAAGGCAGCCACCACCAACCGTCCGGGAGAAGTCACAGCAGCCGGCTGCGGGACCCGTCCATCCAGCCGTTTGGTTTACCAGAGACTTTGTGTATATTTGTGGTTGAGTGACTACAACCGTGCCATCCGGTACCACGCTGCACAGTCCCTGCGACCCTGCACCTCGCCAACCCTGCCTCCCCGTCACCTCACCGGGCCCCGGGACCACCAACCCCTACCCACGGAGGGGGAAAACAACATCCCAGCTGCTCTCTACCATCGCTCCCGGGATCCCCGTCACCAGCAGCGGTGGTGTCCAACCTCACCACAACCCGTGGGTGGCGTCACGGACTACATCCCCAAACCAAACCACCCCTTTCACTCACGGGCGAGGAGCGCCGCTCGAGTCCCTGGATCCGGCCCACCGCTCGAGCCACTGAGCAGTAGCAGCGCCGGACCCGAGCGTTAGCGAGTGAGCGCCTCGCCGCCCGCGACATGATCTGCTCCAGAGTCCGGGTTCGGTGAACCCTTCTCTCCTAGTCTTGCTATGGCTGGCTGTCACACGGTATACATTGACAGCACAGTATCCCTTAGACACTCGAGTAGTAAATATTTTACCATTCTATCTGTAAGACGACTCAGCCAATATTAATACCTGACTGTTAATTAACGTCAGCACAATAAAAAATGAGGCCAGAACGAGGCTCCCATAGACTTGTATTAAGTTGTGACTTCCGGCGTCCATGAAACACCGGAGCTGCCGGAAGGTCACAAATCGCCAGAGACAGACCGGAGCGACGCTGGACAAAGAAGGGTCTGCTTGTAACATTGCTGCTTCTTTCAGGCTCTTCAACCGACCCCGACAGCCAACATCGATCGTACGGATGACAACGTGTACCAGAGCGTGATGGAGCTGGTGAAATCCGTGCTGCAGCTGAAGAACGACATCTACCAGCTGCCCCCCGAGGGGTACGTCAACGTGGTCAAGGTGAGGGCCACTGGAGAGGACCTAGTCTGTCCCATGCTCCATAGTCGTCACTTCTCTCATTTTCGTCTACACCATCCCCGTGATAAAATCCACCAGTACCTGTGTGTCTCCGACTCTGTTACCCTTGTAGACTATCGGAGCTATAGAAAATCCACCTCCGGGTGGCGCTCTAGGAAGGATTCTCCTGTTGGAGCTTCAGGAAACATATTCCATTTGGAAGTTCTAGGAAAGTTACTTCTTTTTGAAGTTGTTCCCCAATTCGGATGGTCCCATCTTCTAGTATTAAAGCCTCACCTTGTGTCAGACGACCTCGATGTAGATGGGGCAAAGCTGGACCGGGGCCGACTTTTCGGAGACTTGCCCAAGGGAAGCTACACCAGGCTCAAAGAGGTCGTCTGGCACAAGGTGAGGTTCTAATACTAGAAGATACCGTCCACATTGGGGGGCACCTTCTCATGGTGGGATGGGCTTTACCCTTTTTTGATCAAGAACACGGTTTACAAAAGCGCCTTGTGTTATTTATATGTACTATTACTTTCTACAAACCTAAAGCAAGGTATTTGCTCATTTTGCTCTGACTTGGGTTCTGGTATCCACCTGTTAGAAAATTGCTGTACAAATTCCAGTTTACCAAAATTTGAAGAGCCACAGGTTCTAGTTCTTTTGAGTGTCACAAAACAGATTAGGGGTGCAGATGGTGTAAATTGTTTTTATGCTCTGTCGGCCATGACAATGGTCTGGAGTGATGTCATCGTTGTGGAGTGACGCACATGTGACATCATGCCTGGACGCATAATCAAAAGAAGCCGCAAAAGCCGTCACTAGTGATGAGCGGGCACTACCATGCTCGGGTGCTCAGTACTGGTAACTACTGATGAGCGGGCACTACCATGCTCGGATGCTCAGTACTGGTAACTAGTGATGAGCGGGCACTACCATGCTCGGGTGCTCAGTACTGGTAACTACTGATGAGCGGGCACTACCATGCTCGGGTGCTCAGTACCTGTAACTAGTGATGAGCGGGCACTACCATGCTCAGGTGCTCAGTACTGGTAACTAATGATGAGTGGGCACTACCATGCTCAGGTGCTCAGTACCCGTAACTAGTGATGAGCGGGCACTACCATGCTCAGGTGCTCAGTACTGGTAACTAGTGATGAGCGGGCACCACCATGCTCGGGTGCTCGGTACTCGTAACTAGTGATGAGCGGGCACTACCATGCTCGGGTGCTCAGTACTGGTAACTAATGATGAGCGGGCACTACCATGCTCGGGTGCTCAGTACTGGTAACTAGTGATGAGCGGGCACTACCATGCTCAGGTGCTGAGTACTCGTAACTAGTGATGAGCGGGCACTACCATGCTCGGGTGCTCGGTACTGGTAACTAGTGATGAGCGGGCACTACCATGCTCGGGTGCTCAGTACTGGTAACTAGTGATGAGCGGGCACTACCATGCTCGGGTGCTCAGTACTGGTAACTAGTGATGAGCGGGCACTACCATGCTCGGGTGCTCAGTACCCGTAACTAGTGATGAGCGGGCACTACCATGCTCGGGTGCTCAGTACTGGTAACTAGTGATGAGCGGGCACTACCATGCTCGGGTGCTCAGTACTGGTAACTAGTGATGAGCGAGCACTACCATGCTCGGGTGCTCAGTACTGGTAACTAGTGATGAGCGGGCACTACCATGCTCGGGTGCTCAGTACTGGTAACTAGTGATGAGCGGGCACTACCATGCTCGGGTGCTCAGTACCCGTAACTAGTGATGAGCGGGCACTACCATGCTCGGGTGCTCAGTACTGGTACCTAGTGATGAGTGGGCACTACCATGCTCAGGTGCTCAGTACTGGTAACTAATGATGAGTGGGCACTACCATGCTCAGGTGCTCAGTACCCGTAACTAGTGATGAGCGGGCACTACCATGCTCAGGTGCTCAGTACTGGTAACTAGTGATGAGCGGGCACCACCATGCTCGGGTGCTCGGTACTCGTAACTAGTGATGAGCGGGCACTACCATGCTCGGGTGCTCAGTACTGGTAACTAATGATGAGAGGGCACTACCATGCTCGGGTGCTCAGTACTGGTAACTAATGATGAGCGGGCACTACCATGCTCGGGTGCTCAGTACTGGTAACTAGTGATGAGCGGGGCACTACCATGCTCAGGTGCTGAGAACTCGTAACTAGTGATGAGCGGGCACTACCATGCTCGGGTGCTCGGTACTGGTAACTAGTGATGAACGGGCACTACCATGCTCGGGTGCTCGGTACTCGTAACTAGTGATGAGCGGGCACTACCATGCTCAGGTGCTGAGTACTGGTAACTAGTCATGAGCGAGCACTACCATGCTCAGGTGCTCAGTACTGGTAACTAGTGATGAGCGGGCACTACCATGCTCAGGTGCTCAGTACTCGTAACTAGTGATGAGCGGGCACTACCATGCTCAGGTGCTCAGTACTGGTAACTAGTGATGAGCGGGCACTACCATGCTCAGGTGCTCAGTACTGGTAACTAGTGATGAGCGGGCACTACCATGCTCGGGTGCTCGGTACTCGTAACTAGTGATGAGCGGGCACTACCATGCTCGGGTGCTCAGTACTGGTAACTAATGATGAGCGGGCACTACCATGCTCGGGTGCTCAGTACTGGTAACTAGTGATGAGCGGGCACTACCATGCTCAGGTGCTGAGTACTCGTAACTAGTGATGAGCGGGCACTACCATGCTCGGGTGCTCGGTACTTGTAACTAGTGATGAGCGGGCACTACCATGCTCGGGTGCTCAGTACTGGTAACTAATGATGAGCGGGCACTACCATGCTCGGGTGCTCAGTACTGGTAACTAGTGATGAGCGGGCACTACCATGCTCAGGTGCTGAGTACTCGTAACTAGTGATGAGCGGGCACTACCATGCTCGGGTGCTCGGTACTTGTAACTAGTTACATCACTAGTTACCAGTACTGAGCACCCGAGCATGGTAGTGCCCGCTCATTACTAGTCACGAGTACTGAGCACCTGAACATGGTAGTGCCCGCTCATTACTAGTCACGAGTACTGAGCACCTGAGCATGGTAGTGCCCGCTCATCACTAGTTACAAGTACTGAGCACCTGAGCATGGTAGTGCCCGCTCATCACTAGTTACCAGTACTGAACACCCGAGCATGGTAGTGCCCACTCATCACTAGTTACCAGTACTGAGCACCCGAGCATGGTAGTGCCCGCTCATCACTAGTTACCAGTACTGAGCACCCGAGCATGGTAGTGCCTGCTCATCACTAGTTACCAGTACTGAGCACCCGAGCATGGTAGTGCCCGCTCATCACTAGTTACCAGTACTGAGCACCTGAGCATGGTAGTGCCTGCTCATCACTAGTTACCAGTACTGAGCACCCGAGCATGGTAGTGCCCGCTCATCACTAGTTACCAGTACTGAGCACCCGAGCATGGTAGTGCCCGCTCATCACTAGTTACCAGTACCGAGCACCTGAGCATGGTAGTGCCCCGCTCATCACTAGTTACCAGTACTGAGCACCTGAGCATGGTAGTGCCCGCTCATCACTAGTTACCAGTACTGAGCACCTGAGCATGGTAGTGCCCGCTCATCACTAGTTACCAGTACTGAGCACCCGAGCATGGTAGTGCCCGCTCATCACTAGTTACCAGTACTGAGCACCCGAGCATGGTAGTGCCTGCTCATCACTAGTTACCAGTACTGAGCACCCGAGCATGGTAGTGCCCGCTCATCACTAGTTACCAGTACTGAGCACCTGAGCATGGTAGTGCCCGCTCATCACTAGTTACCAGTACTGAGCTCCTGAGCATGGTGGTGCCCGCTCATCACTAGTTACCAGTACTGAGCACCCGAGCATGGTAGTGCCTGCTCATCACTAGTTACCAGTACTGAGCACCCGAGCATGGTAGTGCCCGCCCATCACTAGTTACCAGTACTGAGCACCCGAGCATGGTAGTGCTCGCTCATCACTAGTTACCAGTACTGAGCACCCGAGCATGGTAGTGCCCGCTCATCACTAGTTACCAGTACTGAGCACCCGAGCATGGTAGTGCCCGCTCATCACTAGTTACCAGTACTGAGCACCCGAGCATGGTAGTGCCCACTCATCACTAGTTACCAGTACTGAGCACCCGAGCATGGTAGTGCCCACTCATCACTAGTTACCAGTACTGAGCACCCGAGCATGGTAGTGCCCGCTCATCACTAGTTACCAGTACTGAGCACCCGAGCATGGTAGTGCCCACTCATCACTAGTTACCAGTACTGAGCACCCGAGCATGGTAGTGCCCGCCCATCACTAGTTACCAGTACTGAGCACCCGAGCATGGTAGTGCCTGCTCATCACTAGTTACCAGTACTGAGCACCTGAGCATGGTAGTGCCCGCTCATCACTAGTTACCAGTACTGAGCACCTGAGCATGGTGGTGCCCGCTCATCACTAGTTACCAGTACTGAGCACCCGAGCATGGTAGTGCCCACTCATCACTAGTTACCAGTACTGAGCACCCGAGCATGGTAGTGCCCGCTCATCACTAGTTACCAGTACTGAGCACCCGAGCATGGTAGTGCCCGCTCATCACTAGTTACCAGTACTGAGCACCCGAGCATGGTAGTACCCGCTCATCACTAGTTACCAGTACTGAGCACCCGAGCATGGTAGTGCCCACTCATCACTAGTTACCAGTACTGAGCACCCGAGCATGGTAGTGCCCGCTCATCACTAGTTACCAGTACTGAGCACCTGAGCATGGTAGTGCCCGCTCATCACTAGTTACCAGTACTGAGCACCCGAGCATGGTAGTGCCTGCTCATCACTAGTTACCAGTACTGAGCACCTGAGCATGGTAGTGCCCGCTCATCACTAGTTACCAGTACTGAGCACCCGAGCATGGTAGTGCCCACTCATCACTAGTTACCAGTACTGAGCACCCGAGCATGGTAGTGCCCGCTCATCACTAGTTACCAGTACTGAGCACCCGAGCATGGTAGTGCCCGCTCATCACTAGTTACCAGTACTGAGCACCCGAGCATGGTAGTGCCCGCCCATCACTAGTTACCAGTACAGAGCACCCAAGCATGGTAGTGCCCACTCATCACTAGTTACCAGTACGGAGCACCCGAGCATGGTAGTGCCCACTCATCACTAGTTACCAGTACTGAGCACCCGAGCATGGTAGTGCCCACTCATCACTAGTTACCAGTACTGAGCACCCGAGCATGGTAGTGCCCGCTCATCACTAGCAGTCAGGTAAGGGCCTGTAATCCCTCTCCAATTCCAGATGTCACAGATTGTCATGGCCGATGGAATGGAACATACAAATAGATTGGCAGCCACTCTAGTATTTACCTTTTTATATTCATCATTCATTGGTTGTAACAGACATATGTGCATCCAAGCATCTCAAGTGGTAAACATAAACTTTCTGCCTCTGTCGTTCATCTTCTAGAATGTTGGGTTGACCCTCCGAAAGCTCATAGGAAGTGTAGATGATATTCTTCCATCATTACCCACATCTTCTCGTACAGAGGTAATGTATCTAATGTATTGTGATGTAATTCTTCTGATCTGATTCATCAACACATTGCTAAATTTTGTAAAACGTTTTGCTACTTTAATTTAAAATCGTAAAATGGAGAAATATTTTTGTCTTTTTATATTTTCTTAAATATTACCGTATAAACTTGAGTATAAGCCAAGGCACCTAATTTTACCACAAAAAACTGGGAAAAGTTATTGACTCAGTATAAGTATAGGGTAGAAAATGCCGCAGCTACTGGTAAATTTCAAAACTTAAAATAGAATAGAAAATGTAATGTGCCCATCCTTGTCCCTTGTAGTAATGTCCCCTGTAGTAATGTGCCCATCCTTGTCCCTTGTAGTAATGTCCCCTGTAGTAATGTCCCCCATCCTTGTTCCCAGTTGTAATGTGCCCCATCCTTGTCCCTTGTAGTAATGTCCCCTGTAGTAATGTCCCCCATCCTTGTTCCCTGTTGTAATGTGCCCCATCCTTGTCCCCTGTAGTAATGTGCCCATCCTTGTCCCTTGTAGTAATGTGCCCATCCTTGTCCCTTGTAGTAATGTGCCCATCCTTGTCCCTGTAGTAATGTGCCCCATCCTTGTCCCCAGTAGTAATGTCCCCCATCCTTGTCCCCTGTAGTAATGTGCCCATCCTTGTCCCTTGTAGTAATGTGCCCATCCTTGTCCCTTG